>NC_054537.1:65628644-65928644 GCF_017654505.1 Polyodon spathula
AATAATATATATATATATATATATATATATATATATATATATATATATATATATATATATATATATATATTTTCATCATCATCATCATCATCATAATAATATAACTGTACATAATAATACTGTAATTCCAGTGGCTTTTGGTAACCCTACAGGTTCCACCCGAGCTCTCAGTTACTTAATTGGTCTAATTATTCAATTCATTGGACACATTTAACACTTCTCTCCAGGCCTCAAATTGAATGTGTACCTTAAATCAAGTTCATTTCCCAAACCATCAGCAGTAAAAGACCTTGAAAAAATATTCAATTGAACAAATAATTAGATCAATTACGTTAACTGAGAGCTTTAGTAGGAATGAATACCCCTGCTCTACAGTATATGTATAGTAGAGTGTATTTTTGTGTTTCCCTGTTTCTCACATTCATATTACATTTGTATATTTGTATATTTTTTCATTGTTGTAGCATTTTCTTGAAATGTTTTAGCATTTTCTCCTTACAAGTTATTAGAATTTGAAATATGTTGCAATGATCTTAGCAACGTATGTCACATAATATCACTACATGCTGACAGCTTCCATAAGCAGCTTCTACATGACTGCTATTAACTTCAGTGCAAAAGTCACAGAAAAAAGTACATTCCACAATGTCTAATGACACTTTGTATAGCTTCCATAGAAATATTCAATGTATGTAATTTGTTTTAACATTTCACCTGTATTGCAGAACCTTTTATGGTTGACAGTTAAACAAAGCATTAGCTTAAATATGTTCCGTATTAACATACTCAGGAATATGTCTTTGATTTCATTGCTGATCTTTCAAATCCAGTAATCATGGCTTTAGAGATGCCACAATCTTTAGATTTTCTAAAGGCACAGATTAAATGTATATTGGACAATCTCACAATTCTCATGATTCTCAGGTTACATTTCCTAGATCTCAGTGTGTGAAGAATAAGCCCTTATATGGATTTACTGTTAAGTCATTTCATTTATCTTAGATACTAAAAAAAGATCAAAGTTTCCCAGAAAGCGCAAAGTTAAAGTACTGATAAAACCAAAATACCTGATCAGATTGTCAAGCATGCTTCTGCACACAACTGTAGAGAGATGCTTGACCTCAAATAGAAGTACAGATTCCTGACTTGTGAAATATAATCAAAGGGAGAATGTTGACCCCTTGAGTTCTAATGCTTTCTTAAAGCTTGGAACCTGTCTTTAAATCCAGATAGAGTACTTGGTATCTGTTATAATGTTAACTGGGGTTTATCATGATAAAAGCTTAGGAAACTACAGTTGAACATTATGAAAGCAAAGATCATGCAAAGATCATGCACATGTTCAAAGGTAAATACAGTAGTTTTAAAAGTATGTGCTTTGCACTCTGCAATTGTTATATATACAGTTTGGAAACTTTTTTAGAACCTGTGACTAATATCACGTTGGTCCTTTGTTGGCCTTGATCGTATATGACACAACGTGCTGGGAGTTGTCTCTAGAAATCTATACAGTCATTGCAATTTCACACAATAGGACTGTGGTGGCTAATATGTTGTTCAAGATCATCCCAAACATGCTTCAATGAATTGACATCTGTGGAATGTGGTAGTCATGGAAGATGCCTAAGGTCTCTGTCATGCTGCTCAAACCATTCATGCAAAATTCTGGCACGATGGATCACTGCATTGTCATCTTGAAAATAGTCATCATTGTCAGGTTACAATTGCAGCATTAAATGAACGATGAATGAATACAATATAACCCAAATTTATGGGTTGGATATTCACTAATACTTCACTGCTGCTTTGTAGATTACCTGTATTATCAATATAGACCAGTCTTTCACTTTAATTTATTCTACAACAGCTTTGTAATTGGATTGTACCCCAGCAACTCACCCACCCATTCTGTGAAAGAACTGTTTTGTTCTGCATTTGTATGTCTAATAAAATGAGATTAATGCTACATACTCAGTTAATCTTTGTGTTAGAGAAACAACACGGAAAGACTAAATATTTGGTTTCCCCTATTTTGAAAAGTATAACTAGAGCTGCACAAAGCGATTATTCAGTTATTTGGACTATGCTCTCCTCTTGTCAGTTATTGGTATTGATTGGGTTAATGTACTATTCCAAGTGAAACAAGTGAAGAAACAGCTGTTTATATGTGTGATGTTTGCTGCTTTTCTGTTGTGGAGAACAGCAATCCACACAAATCCAAGCAGCACCAATCAAAGGTCCTCACCTGTGGCGAGCTTATCTGAATAATCGTTTCATGCAGCACTAACTGGAACTACACTCTGTGTAGCAAAGTATATTCATTTTTTTGAACAAGCAGGCAACAGTGAATTATGCTCTTTGGATAATAGCGTTACAATGCCACACTCTGATCAGACACACACTCTACCTATGTACTAATTTTGCCACGTGACTTCCTGTAATACAGCCTAGAGTTTCTTACTTTGAAAAATAACTAAATCATAACTAATCCAAATAAGTTATATGAATTTGGGTTCGGCTCTGACCCTAGCATGAGACATTGAAGAATGTATATAATGTGCTTTAGCAGTTTCTGTACCACATCAAAGTATGGGTATGCTCCCTACTGTCGCCAGGCCAAACTTGTAAAAGAGGTACAGTAGCTATCCCCCCAAAAGTTCTATCAAGAAAGATATATAAATAAACTGAAACAGTGAAAGGACCTCAATATAATGGGCTAAAACATTTCTTGATGAGGTCTATAAAATGTACAATGCATATTTAGAACGTTGTTCTGCTTTTGTAGTCTTTGTGTCTTGCAAGGAAACATGTTTCAGTATAGAAGATATTATGTGCTGATGCATTAAAAACATTTTAATTATCTGTTTGTATATTCCTAATGTACTGTGCAGTGTACCATGCACAATACACTTTTGTGTCAACAGCCATACACTGATTCTGAAAAGAATCTCGGTTCTCCAAGTGAACTTGCTTTAAATTATTTGTAAAGATAGTGGTGGGGTTGGAAATCTCCCAGGCTCAAGAATCGTAAATCTTTTCCTTTGCTTGGTTTGAAATAAGAGACTGGAAGGACCATGAGAGATGCAGAGAAAACTGTGTAAAAATATATTTGTGAGTGTTTTGTTTGTTTGTTAGTGTCTGTTAGCAACTGTCTGTGTTTGTAATCACTAGACGGCTAACACGAATCTGGAGCTTTCACCTTGGGCCAGCACATAAACCGGATCAACACTGATTGTTATCTACCAGCATGAGCACTATTGCACGCACCTGAACTGGGGACCATAGCAAATATTGTGGGATGGATAACATGTGTTTATTGTTTTGAGTGTTAGTAATTGTCTTGTTTATTGTCTCACTAGACAGCTAAACACGTTCCGGAGATGTTGCTTTTTGGGCCAGCACAAGCCGGAACTGCACTGCACGAACTGTCACGAAGTCACCTGTTATCACCCACCATGAGCACTACTATACGCACCCCACACTGGTGACCGTGTTTTAGTATTGTGGGGTGGATAAAGTTTATTGTTTGTGACTGTAAACCTGTTTGTTTGGCTCCGCACATTACACATTGTTGTGTATTGCTGAAGCGTTTTTCTTTTGTTGGTCACCAGACCCGGATTATAAATAAAACCCTCGTTTTCTACCGGATTACAATTGTTTGTGATTTCTTCTGCACTGCATCAGCTCTACACCTATTCACAATCACTAGCCAAATTGCCACATGCTGAAAGAAAAGCTCTTTGTAACAGTATCAAGAAAGTAAAAAATAAGCCTGCAGATATGAAATAGGAAACAACTGAAGTAATGTAAGATAAGGAAGCTTTATTGTCTCTGTGCCCCTCATATGTCATTTAGGTAATCATTGTTGTAATAATAATAATAATAATAATAGTAAAGCACACCGAGTGACAGTCCAGTATCAGTACCCCTTTATTAGATCTCTGAGATCGTCTCGGCTGCATAGGGGAGTCAGTTAAACAGTCCCTTTCTAACAGTGCTGCTGTCCTCAGAAGCCTCAGGCAATGAAGGTACAGTCTCTAGTTCAGGTTCATTCAAAGTTTCACAATTCTTGTGCGTTGATCTCTCTGTAGGCAGAGAGGGATGCTGCATGGATCTGCCGCCTTGCCATGGACTCAGGAACCATGTCATATGTCTAAAGTCCTCCACTTCTCCAGTTGATTCTACATTGGAGACAATATCTGGTTCTTTGCTCTTGGTTCTTGCTTTACCCTCAGATTTAATGTGAAAGGTATAGGGTTTCAACTATGCATGGTGAGCAACACATGTCAGACCACCTTTCTCCAGAGGGATTCTGTAAACAGGGAGCTCAAGGTTTGTCTGGTGAACAATTACATTGGGGTCTTGCTCCCAAATGTCCTGAATTTTGTTTCTCCCTCGTGGTTTGTGATTCCTCAAGAGCAGTCTGTCCCTAGGATGCTTCAGTGCTTCAGAGGCAGTCCTATCATACATCCTTTTACGAATCGTTGCTGCTTCAGATGCTGTCTTACATGTTATCTGACACGCAGTCTTGAGCTGGGAATGGTGTTCTTTCACCCACTCTCATGTTTCATTAGCAGTTGCCAAAGCTCATTATGAGCTGCAGACTCCAAATTTACAGGTATGGGCAGGTGAACCCAAACACTTCTTTTCTTGCTTGGTCTGGCCCCTGGTGGCAGCATCCTGTCCTTCTCTACCCTGCGCAATGCTAATAGTTGTTACTTTGCTTTTGTGCACTTATTTGGCTCCCTTTTGAGATTCAACGGTAGAGAACAGCCTTTGAACATACACGTCTTCACCTTGATTTTCAAACTCCAGGCCTGGACTTAGAACCTTATCAATTAGATATAGCTCAGTCAATTGCATTCTTGAGTGAAGCTGGGCAGGCGTGTCTCCACCACTGAGAACTCTGATCGGAAACCTTCCCTGTGAGGACTTTGCAAGTATTTGAATAATTAAAATGCCATTGGTAAAGTATTGTGCTTAATCGATTCCACAATAGCAACATAGTCCTGATTCCAAGGTGCTATCCTGCAGCGCCCTATTACTAATTTCTCACTAAAAGGAGGGATCACAATTGGACCTTTTCCTGCAAACTTTACATATTTTACTTTTCCAGTAGATCCTCCAAACTCTTCTTCCTTCTTGCAGTCCCAGAACACTCTTGCTAACTTGGCGTGCTCACCTTTGTTTAGAAGATTCTTCAGATATTTTCACCCCATGACAGCTGAGCAACTCATTTTTACAGTTCTTAATGATGTTCATCCCCAGTATTCCTGCTGTTTTAGACAATTGCCTATCAGATGTGGATGAGTCTTTAGTAACAAAGATACACTGTCCCAGGAGTATCTGCCCCATAAACACGATATCAGCTTCCATGCATCCTAGAAAGGGTATTACCAGACCATTGGCCGTGGTTAGGTGAACCCAACCAACTGTATGGAGAGGGATGTCTTTCTTTTGAAAATGCTCTCTGAAAAAGGCTTCAGTGATTCTTGACACTTCAGAACTGGAGTCAAGCAGGCAGTTGGCTTTAACCCCAATGATGTCAACCTTTACAGTCCAGCACTCCCCAAAAGCTTTGGCACAGAACTCTCCACTATCGTCATTGTGAAAGGAGCCTTTCACGGAAGCTTCTGTTGTCTGGCTCCAACAACAGAGGGTTTTAAAAATCCAACTGGACTGGCTTAAACACTGTTGTGTTCGCAGCTCTAGCATCTTCAGGGCTGGTGGTAGTTGCTTCTCCACTACTTCCACAGGGAACATTTCTCGGGCAGTTCCTCTTCATGTGACCTACACAAGAAGCAGATTGGATTTCTCTGCTCATCTCTCAAGGAGTTTCTTTGCTGGGTTCTGAAAAAATTAGGAGCAGGATCACGATTTACTGCTTGCGAAGTGATTAGTTCCTTGAGTAGTGTAAACATGTTGTCTTACTGGGAGGCAAGCTTCTGTACAGATGTGTTTAGTGATTCTAGACTCATTGTTCCTGGAACGTCTACAGCAGAGGCAGTGCATAAAGCTCCAGTTCTAGATTTCTCCTTCAGCTGTAGGTTAGGATCTGTTTCAACTTCCTCTTCTTCAGACCAAGTAATAACAGCATGCAGTAGTTGCTCAAATTCTCTCGCCATTTCTCTATGCAGAAAAACATCATGAAGACTATTCACAAGTCATTCTTTTACAATAAGACCAGCATCAGGCTTGTAGGAAGGGTCAAGTCTCTCAATTTGCTGTAATTTCTCCTGCTGGTTATATGCAACAACTCTCACAGTCTCGTTTGATTTCTGTACCCGTTCGTAGAATTCCTTGAAATGTGTACCATTGGGCACCTTGTCACCATAAACGTCACTCAAGACATCAAAGACTTTTCTGACATCTGCCCACTTTGCAGCTGGTAGCAGCTTTACAGTGGATTTAGCTTGGCCCTCCAAGTACTCCATCACAATATCAACTTGATGCTCTTCAGGAATATGCCAGGTCCTCAATGCAGCTTTCATGGATAGTATCCACTCTTCCACTGATACATCACCTGGTTTAGTTGGACACCCACTGAAAACAGCTACTTTGCGATTCTGAGGGACACAAATAGCTGCCAGACGTTCCTGGGAATGCTCTGTTGCTCAATTAGTCTTGGCCAATGACAGAGCTTCTCACCGCTCTTTCTATGCCTGGTGCAGGGCTACTGTCTGCTCTCTGTAAAGAGCTTCCTGTTCCTCATGCTTCCTCTCCAGTGCCGCATTCTGAGCTGTCACTAGTGGCCGGTTCCACCCTTACATGAAGGGGACAAATCAACTACACTTCAGACTAGGAATCTTCCTTAAGCGAATTCTTTGTCCAAAATTTTTGTATTTTAAACAGAGGTATACCTTAGACATTGTACACAATGTGCAGCCAGGTTAATGTGCAACATAAAAGGACCCCAACAGAGACTGTAAATAAAGAGGTCCTCAGAATAGATAGGTCCTCACCCAACTGCCTACACTATATGGGTACCCCAAAACACTTTACATTCCATAGCATATCATTGCAATTTAAAAAAAAATATACAGCAATCTAATATAATGTTAAATTAGTTTTTTCCTTATTTTTTTCTGAATTGAAAAGAGTATTTTCAGGTAACAAATTTAAAACACTAACACTAATACAGGCGTGTGACAGAGAGAGAAAGAATCTAAGCTGTAACTCTCCCTCCCAACCAGAAAGGGCACTGTGTAAGGTGAGCGATATGCTTCCCTGCACACTGGTCAACTTGACTCTAGGCAGAAACTGGATCAACTGGATCGATCAACTATGGGTCAGGTAGCGACTGGACAAACCAGGGCGCTGGGCTGATTGCAGGGAGGAGTTTTGGCAATACAAAGCGTCAAAGCTATGTGAGTAGCTATGTGAGTAAAGCCCCTTATGGTGGGACGTAGTAATGCAGTCACAGATCCTGCTCACCTCATGACTCACAGCCTCACAGCACAGCACAGCACAGCACAGCACAGCACAGCATGCACACTCACATCACTTCCAGTTTTGTGCACGGGGGATTGTGGTTATTGGAGTGTTGTTTTGTTTGGGACTGCAAACCCGCCATGTTTTGGATTCCATAATACCATCGCTGGTATAAGGGTGACTTGTTTTGTTTGTTTGTAAATAACTTTAAATAAACACAGACTGTTTTTGGGAGTACTACAGTGTACTGTGTGTCATTTGTTATTCACCACTCACCACCCTGTCACAAGGAGGTAAAACACAATTACCCCAAAATATGTCTGTCATAAAGTAAGAATGCATTTTAAATACAAAATAAAAGGCTATTTTACAAGAACTTTTTTCTGTATACTGTATGTTAGGCTACAAAATCTAACCACTTATGGTGTATACTGTCTGTGTCAGATGGAACACACCTTTCGTACAGGCATCTCTTCAAGTTACTTTTATCAATTGTACTTCTTGGTGACACAATATACACAATCACAGTGTGTATGTACCCAAATGTTACTAAAAGAAACAAAGACATCCTCCATTGTTTAGATCAAGTGAATATATCATTTTTTTTTTAAAATCTACTGTTAAGTATAATTTTTATCCATAAACAAACTGCTTTTCGGATATTGCTTACTCTTTTGTTTCTTTAGTCAGACTTTTGAACAGTGCTAAGATCCCAAGAAGAAATATGACAGTTTATATAGGCAGCTCAACAGTACTGTTCCCCCTGTTTGAATAGGTCCTGTTTAACTGTGGAGTTCTGCAGAGCCATTACTGGCTGACACATTCGCATTTCTGTTTGTATATTAGGTAATTCCCTATAATGAGGCAATACTTTCAAACATACATCTGTGAGATATCCATGCTTCATCAGGATATCGGAACTGCAGCCCTTTGTTGCCCTTAGCAACACACACACAGGGCTCAGGTTTCTTAAAGCAACATGAGTGTTAACCTCAAATATGCATTGTCAAGAATGTTACATTGTCAAGAATGGCATCTTGGCTTGGCTTGTCTTTCACACATAAATAAAGTGTGTATTATTGATATTTACACAATAGAACATGGCTGTGGTTTATCAGTTTTAATTGAAAACTGTAAACTGTAATTATGCATTATGATTTAACAAAATAATTTTGCTACACAGCAATATAAAGAGTTAGTAAGGTTGTGTTGAGTAAATACAACATAAAAAAGTTTTGTACACAGATAAATGCTGAGCTGATGCCATATACAGTACATACTTTGTTCTAACCTTTTTCAATCTGCAAGTAAAACAGTCACCTGCTATCTACATAGATAGCATCCATGAAAGTACCATAGATACAAGTCAAGTCACTTAACACAGCCTATTACGCTGTATACTATAATTACCACTTCCAACCTTAGAAAAAGCTGGAAGATTTAGATAAAATATTATGAATCATCCACGCAAGCTTACTAAAGAGATAAAATCATGGAATGGATGTTTATATTTTCTTTTTAAATAAATACATAGATAAATAAATAGATACAGTTTCCTAGCCTTCAAGCATTTACTGAAGCAATAACTACAGGGATACTTGGAGACTACAGTCTGCCTCGCTTGTTTAAAATTCTCTATTTCTTGTACACTGTGAGCTTTAGTTATAGCTCTTACATGACTAGTGTTTTGGTCTTTCTTTGTTTTAAATTCATGGTTTTACTTTTTTTTAGTTAGTTAAAAAGTCTTATCTTCCACACACGACACCAACCTCTCTAATATTCCACAAAATGTATGGAAGGAAGGCAAGCAAGTAATAGGGTGGAGGGAAGTCTTACAAAATTTTAAGTAGAGCATATTTTCCAGAAAATTTCCATCACACCCCTTTTCTGTTTGTTCTTAAAATAATTTTCAAAAGCACACAATGTGAAATGTCAACCAGCATAAAAATGCCAAAAGCTAACTCTGTGTCTTGGACATCTTGCAAAACTGTTCTACTAACCTAAGTTTGAGCACATAATACAGAATGATAAGCATTAATTTCCTCTTGCCTAAGGCTGTCATGATATTATTCTTTTTGGGCTTGCATGCAGACCAATTTGCAAGCCTGTCTCTAAATGATATAGCCAAGGTTAACAACATTTCACCTCAGAAGGAGCAGATCATGTGTCTTTGTGTATAGCCTTGTGATGGGGTATACCCCACCCCTGTGTTTATTCTGTATTATTATTATTATTATTATTATTATTATTATTATTATTATTATTATTATTATTATTATTATTATTTAAATGTACTGTTTTATGTTTGTTTAAAACAAAGTTTTGCTATTATTGTTTTACAGCGTGGATTGGTTTAAAATTCCTCATCCGGTTAAACTTGTGTGTAATGTGGCCATCTCCAAATTAATCAGGTAATTACCAATTGGGAGATGGCCACATATATAACAGTGAAGAAGTCACTCCTGTTGGGTTGATGAGAGCTGGGGACTTTTTGGAGAAAGGAGACGGAGAGACAGTAAGATTTATAAACTGAAAACAATTGCTACTCATTCTGGCTTTACACCAGCAAGATACTTGTTCAATTATTGCACGTTTATTTTGGCCACTGTGCCGTTTTGTTTTGTGTATGTGTTTTGTTTGTTTGTTTAAATACTTGTTTTTTGGATTAATAAAAGAAATTGCAAATTTGCGACTTAGCACACAGTACCTTGCATTTGTCAGCTTCCTGGTCTGTGATGTCACCACTTGACCATTCTGTCACAATCCTGTATAATCTTTGTGTTTCTTTTCCATATTTTGAATGTAAAAGAATATCAAACTAATTAAAATGGAAAGCTATTTATATAATAGAAGGTAGACATCACCATGAAACCTGAGACTGAGAGCATATGTATCTATAAAAACAACATAAAATTAAGTTCACAGCCTTTATGAAAAATAAACTGTCATCTATTTATTGTAACTTCATGGCATAGTAGTGAAAAATAACAGATTGGAAAATAACCTTGACCCTGGATTTTATGCCTGCCTAGTAACATGTACTCAGTTTTCTAATATGATGCACAGGGTGCAAAACAGGCCATGTGCTGTTTTAGGCTTGTGGTAAAGATTGATCTGATAAGCAGCAAAAGAATGGAGCAAAAACATGTGCAGGTTACATGAAGTCATCTAGGAGCTGTATTAAATCCATTATGATCAAGACATTAGTTTGCACATTTTTATTTTAACACAGTAATCTATTATCATTGAATGTTATGTATTAATATTTTGATTTCTACATTATTTGAAACAACAGGGTGTCAATGATTATGAGCACCACTGTAATAGATTGTTTTATTCCCTGGGCTGCTTTGTTCACCACATGACTAATGCTAGTGTTCTTCAAGCAGGGATGTGAAAGCAATGTTAAAACCAAGCTCTTCATGTTGACATCTTAATTAGTTCAGTGATCTATTTGGACTTACTTACACTGGCTTTTGAGCTACCAGGAAGAGATCATCTCTCAGAGCAACCTGGATACAATATAATCAGTGTTCATTGTCTGGTAAAAACTGGCATTTCCAAATTATTTTGCAGAATTCTGGAGACTGCTACTGTGAATAAATATTATACTGTAACTGAATTAAAAACTACATACATACTTTCTTTTAATTTTATATTTCACATTGTGATTTATAATTGTATCGCTTGTTTTTTTTATTTCTAAAAAGAATAAAACATGCATATTCATTAACTGAATTTAAACGGGCCATTAAAAGTCCATATATTTAAAAGATTTCCTTGTTTGTAGACAGACGGATTTGGAAAGTAGACATTGCTGGAACATAAATATAGATAGCCCTTACTGGCAAGGTAAAGGCTTTGGGAAAGCTAAATGAGATCTTGAAGTTTTAATGGAAGAGGTCGTAAACAATTTTGATTAAGTATGCGACTGCCGAAAGAAAAATTCAAGTAAAGAAAAAAAAAGATGGAAGGACTTGGCTAACCAAATAATTTCCTTCGGAGGTCAAACAAAAAGAACTGTTTTACGACCTTAGAAACAATGTTATAGCAGAAGCAGTGGCTTTAAAGTACTGATGCAAAGCTTCCTTTCCCAACACAAATCACCTTTTGGAGTAAGAAATCCCTGCTACCTGGGATCGCACTATGGGATTGAAAAATCTTTAAAATACGACACATCGCCAAAAGGGATTTTTTAAAATGTTATTTATATTATCCATTATGTTTCCTGCTGTGTATAGTTCCATCGGTCTTTTATTGTAAACTTCAATCCTGAGCAGCCTTCTAACTTTGAAACACTGATGGTGTTTTACAACCAAATTAATACCTGAAAAATAAAAAGGTTTAACTCACTATCTCTGAATCAAACTTTTATTTGAAAACAAAACAAAACAAAACAATTGTCCTGCAGCTCATTAATTTAATAATAAAACCAAAAGGAATAGTCACCTTCTAAATCATATCCAACATGAACATTTTCTGTATCAACAAAATGCAACACACCTCCTGAGAGCAATGCTGTATCAAAAGCTACTCAGTTTTATTATTTTCATGATTTATATACGCAAGATCAATCAATGTTTGAAGGTGGAAGCTTATAAAGCTGTAATCTCCCTAATATATTGTAATCTGACTTCTGTGATGATGAAACAGCAATGTCTTTGAACAACCATTAATCAGAACAGTGCTGCACAGAAGTGTATCCAATCTAAATTCATTTGTGAGGAAAGTACCTAAACAATGCAACAAAGCGAGTCAAGGTGAGTCGGAAGGGAGCTTCACATTTCCGAGTCTTGAGTTGCAAGTTTGTTTTTACTCAGATTGTAAAACAATGCAAACTGCACAGTGCATGTAAGATAAGAGACCTGGGGGTACCCACCCATTTAAGCATTTAACGTAGCATTCTTTGCACAGAGGAGGCAGGGAGGCGGGGAAGCGGTGGAGAGGAATGTTGTCATCAATATATATTGCACAACCTATTATAGAGAGCAGCCGCCTTTCACATCCCAGCAGACCACATGCATGGTTTTGACAGAATTATTTCTTTGGCACCAAATCATAACGTTGGGACCGATGACATCTTCGATTTGCATGAAAAGATAAAATAATATTTGCGAACTGAAATGCTTGTGCGAGATAATCCAGTTTTATTGAAGGGCGCACTGAAGAAAATAAAACTCCTTGCCTCCTCTGTGTATAGAATGCCTATATCAAACACTTAAATGGGCAGGGACTCATTTGCATGTTAGCTTCAGATTTAGCATGCAAAAGAAATATTTATTTTGACAAACCAGATTTCTTTTTTCCACATTTCTTTTTCCAGATTTAATTGCTAATGACAAAGATTTAACTTACTGTAAAATGCTGAACGATCATGTATTTCAGATTCATCTGTTAGCTAAATGTTGATGCCAAGTGTAAAAAAAAAAAAAATAAGTTCCATTTGTTCCAAGTTTAAGTTCAGTGATTAATTTTGCAGATTCTCAGATTTAACATATCAGTTAAATGTTGACTTGCCAAGTGTAAAAAAAAAAAATAGATTTAAAGACTGAAGCTTTTTTTTCAGATTTAGTTGTCATATTGATTTTGAATTTGTCTTAAGCATTTTCAATATTTATAAATGATATCTGAAAGTACACATTTCAAAACTTTTAAGTATGTTTTTGTTAACAGTTATGTATTGAGCTTTACACTTGGTGTCCCATAGAGTACACATACTGTGATTATCTATGTCTTGTATAGATATTTGTTTAGACATTAGTTTCGATGTAATCTTGTGTCTCATACTGCAATTTGAATGACTTGCTGGTGTGGTGTGTATAAGGCTTTACAAAGGTATAGGAACAAATCATATACAATTGTCCTTATTGTAATGGGTGCCAGTTGGATCCCAGTACTCAACACATCCCTAGTGCAATGTTAGTTGGATTTGAGATATTTAGAGTAGTTGAGGTATAACAAAGATCTGCGTGGTGCTTTAAGTTCTGTAGTAGATATGCATGTTAAAATGTTTCTAACACCTCCTCACTACCGTGTTATTGCAATTGTGACCATCAGATTTCCTAAATTAGAAGACATTCTTTACTGAAAGCAAGACTTAGGTTTTTTTATTGCCCCCTGGAATCATTTGGTTTTCTTGTAGAGATCATTTGTTTTCGGGTTATTTTGAATTACATTAAAATAGAAAAGACTGGACAGACCATGCCAGCTACATCTGACATCCTCCGAGATCAGCAAAAGATGCTTCTAATTCCACATGGCTATCAATTTTCACAAACTGGCAGGCCCAAACTAAATCTTTTTCCGTTCTTACTTTCTTTGCTCTGTTCCAATCACTGGTTTAAGTAATTAGAAATTAAATCTGATATGCTGGAAAACAGCATGTTTTTGAATTTGCCTAATGAAACATGTTGAAAAGTACAGAATGTACCAGAGATCTACAGCTGCACGTGGCAAGGGGCTTCTCTTCCCAGTGTTCATCTAATACTCCAGGAGAGAACAAAAAATAGGCATCTATCCAATAATCTTTACTGCCAGCTGCAGCCCATCGCAAGCTTGTTTTAGCCTGCGCTGGTTAAAGAAGAGCCATCAATCACATCAGCTCTCACCTATAAGGGTTCAATAGGAGATGAAGGTAAGGTCCGCCACTTAGTCAACTAAGTTCATTTTTAACCAGTTCTCTTCTTTGATAGTGGGTCGGTGATTAGCAGAAGTGCACAAGAAAGTTTCAGGAGAAATTACTGGTTCAGTTACTAAGCGTTTAAAATTGAAAATATCAAGTCCATGCAACTTTTTCGATATTTCGTTAAATATGATGGAATCTAGGTCCTAAATGCAATGTTTTACGTTGCAAAGTGGTCAGCTTTCGGTTTAGCAGAAGTGCACAAGAAAGTTTAAGTTAAGGTTTAAAATTGAAATATGCAATACATGCAATTTGTAGATTTCAATCAAATAGTGATGGAAAAGCACTAAATGCAAATGTTTCATTTTTTGTCGACAAACATTTTTTTTTTTTTTTTTTTTACTATGGATCAGAATGGCTCTAAGGGGACGTATGTGGGAGGTTAGTAGTTGGGAGGCTGACTATTTAATAATCCAATATTATCTGCTTCATCTTACTGTTAGTTCAAATTGTACAGTAAATATGTAAAAAAAAATAAAGAAATTAAAAAAGAGAGAAACAGCGTGCACACATACAGAGGTCCTCATAACAGCATAAATAGTTCTCACAATTTGTATAAAACCAACCGTTTATTGGGTTATACATAGTCTAAATGGTCCATACTGTAGGAGGCTAGAAGGCTAACAGTTATTGTGTTCACTGCGCAGAGTGTGACAGACCAGATTGGATTTCTCTGGAACCAGTAAGTACTCAAAAAGAGCTGACAACTAAATAAAAAAAAATAAAAAAAATGGAATCTACCAGGTCTTTCAGTTAGAACCGGCGTACTTCACTACCTACTGGACAATAGGTTAAAACAAGTTAACAGTGGGCTTCCTTCTTGATAATGTTCGTTAGATGTTGCTGTAATTCGTTCTGATCAAAAGTTCTCTGGTGATAGGCTTTTTGCCACAAAACACGAAAGCAGTAATCCAAGATTATTTAGCAAGTAAATGCTAGAATTATTAATACTAGATTAAGTAATTTGCATTGCTAATGAAAAGCTGTTTAATGCAGACTATCGCTCTTAAATAACTTAAAACAGAGAACCGATAACTGTCTTGTATTTTATAATAGCTTGAATGCTGGGGAAAAAAAATCTCACACAGTTTAGTTTCAATTTAAATGATCTTGTATTATTTCCGCCCTGTTCAGTAATGTGTACAGAGAATGCAGCAGTATGATTTATTTATGTTACCGGTAGCCTATAGGCTAAAGTAAAAAAAATTTTAGTACTGTACTATATAGACACACTGTTTACTGTTACCCTGTATAAATGACACTGAGAAACAGCCTCCTCAAATATGCCATATGCATTTAATTTACTCTTACGTACGTCATCACACGACAAACTTCGGTATAACATTTGCGAAAAATTAATGAATGAGGGGGGGGGGGGGTGGGGGGGCAAATATTAAGTTGTCAACTTTCACCCTGTGTGGAGTTTTGTCTGATTGGAGTTAGAAATAATAAATAAAAATATAGTGAGAGACAATGAGAAGTCCCCACAAGTATAGTAATACAAACAAAAAAATAAAAAAATAAAAAGAATGGAATCTACCAAGGTCTTTCAGTTAGAACCGGCGTACTTCACTACCTACTGGACAATAGGTTAAAACAAGTTAACAGTGGGCTTCCTTCTTGATAATGTTCGTTAGATGTTGCTGTAATTCGTTCTGATCAAAAGTTCTCTGGTGATAGGCTTTTTGCCACAAAACACGAAAGCAGTAATCCAAGATTATTTAGCAAGTAAATGCCTAGAATTATTAATACTAGATTAAGTAATTTGCATTGCTAATGAAAAGCTGTTTATTCATCTATCGCTCTTAAATCCATAAAAATAATAATAATAATAAGAATAATAATGGGGAAAAATAATAATGCAATTGACCCAATAAGATCTATGCTGTATTTTTTCCGCCCTAGTTGCTCAAATCATTCTAAGAGTCTATTTGGCGAAGGGGTTAGGGGTATGAGCGTTGGGAGAAGATTGATGGGTGGAAGAAAGGAATAACGGGAGAGTGAGGACTACTCACCCGGGACGAGTCCCGTGTTTGGGGGATACGGAACTGCTCTTCTTTCTGTCACTAACTCTCTACTCTCTGCCCGTGCCGCTTGTATAATTCTGGACTATGTAACATGAGCTCTAATTCTAGTTGTGTATATTTGTATTTAGGCACCGGGAGTCTGTGGCACAATAACTTCTATTGTGCAATGTCTCAATGTGTTAATATTTGAGCACAGGGATTGCAATGTGTCTCTATATAGTGCACTTAACAGGGTCTAATAAACCTATGCAGACCTCCGGTTAGTTGACATAGTTCCTCCCCATTGCTTAGCAATCGTGTCTCGGTACACTCTACTCTCTTCCTAACCCCGAGTGAGAGAGGAACTGCTAGATAAAGGAATCCTGACAAATGTGCTACTGAAGACAGATAGGAGGTGAGAACTATACTGGAAATAGTACGCGTTAAGAGGAGGTTTGATAGAATGTAATATGCTCAACAGGCTAAGATGTATCTAGTACTGTTGCCCCTTCGAACAATTGTCATCTTATGTTGAGTTTATCTGAGGTTTTATGTTGGGGTATAAGTGCTCATTCTTATCCATTGAATGTACTGACTAATAGCTCTTAATCGAATGTACTCGGTACAAGCAATTTGTGTACTATAAGTTTAACTGCTCTTAGTCAAACTCACGCACACGGGGTTATTTACTGTATCAAGGCATTTCCATAGTGGCGTTTTGTTTTGTTCAAACCTTTTGTTTCATTTATTTATTTTTAAAGCGGGAATCAGCTCATTCACTTGCAAATCTTTCCTGAGTCTGTGACATCACCACAAGCTACATACTGTTTCACAGAGCTCTTTATAGTTCTGTCTTTCATTCAGCAACCACACTTGTTCAAAGAACTGTCCACCCACCTCATTGTCTAAGTATTTGTTTTGTTCAAACCTTTTGTTTCATTTATTTATTTTTAAAGCGGGAATCAGCTCATTCACTTGCAAATCTTTCCTGGTCTGACATCACCACAAGCCATACTGTTCTGTCTAAGCTTCTCCACTAGTTAGTACTGTCCACGTGAGGTTCATTTCAGTAAAGACCATAGTATAGTTCGTTTTATGAGATTGTGTTTGCATTTGATTAGCAATTTGTGAACACCACGGGATGAACACTCCATATCACAGCTGTATATAATTTGGTTTGTATATATTGGTTGGTTTGCCTATTAGTGATGATGTGCATGATTTGTGAACACCACGGGCAAAAGAGTTATATAATTCTGTCTAATCTTCTCCACTACTATATCCCGTGAGGTTACATTTCAGTAAAGATGAGGTAGTTCGTTTTATGAGATTGTGTTTGCATTTTAGCAATGCAGTGATGAACACTCCATACACAGCTGGAGGCATTTGTCAAATGGAAACATCCAGTGTTTAAACTGTAACCTGAAACCTCTGTATTGTCTAGCTGTTTATTGAGGAAGAGAGATATGGAAGATACATCTTCTTAGCTGTCACAACTTCTAGTACCATGGATGTTGATAAATTATTTAAGGTTTTAGACATTGTATGCTTTTCTTACATGAATGCTTTTGTATTTATTCATTTTTTTACAATAAAGACAGATTATCGTGGTAGAAATGTCATTAAATTTTTAGCTTGTGTAGGTGGATCAGTTCAGGACAGGGTATTTCTGATAAAATCTCTATTCTCTTTCAGGGAACCTGGGGGATGGAAATTTGTAATAAGTTCTCTAGAATAAGTTCTCTAGAATGGTCATTGAGTCTGTGAATCATTCATTGTCAAGCTGTTCCTTGTGAAAAGCCAGCAATATGTGCCATAGATTCTGTAAAAGTTCTTAGAGATTAGGGCAAACGTTTTAAACCACGAATGCACTTCAGCCTGGGTCTTTTGCATAGTGGTTAGGATGCTTGTCTGCCCTGGTATGCCATCGTGGATATAGAAACACCTGCTGGCGGATGACTACTTTAGCAATCTATCACAATCTGTTAGATCCGCTTCATTGTCCATCACACATTTAGTAATGAGAAAATACATGTCAGGTATTTATTTGCAAAAACAATAACTCAGCAATGTAAGAATGACTGAGCATGTGTGCATTGCTATGGACTCAGTCCTGTGTGTGCATTGCTAAGGAATCAGTCCTTCTAGATCTCCAAATTTATTAAAGCGCATGGGAAAAAAATGTCATTTTTTGCAACGTGGATATTGTAAAATGAGACAATGACAGAGCATTAAAATAAACTTTCTAAAATCAGGGAACTGCTAAACTCAACACTCCATAAAATGTATTTAAACATGCAAATTAAAATTACTTTAATTTGTAATCAGTGGATAAGTGGTTACCAGATCCAATGTGCTTTCAATAATAGGGGATGCGACAATTGTTTCAGTTAGTACTCTGATCAGTCTCCTTCTTGCTCGGTCATCCAATTTGGAGGGATGGCCTGATCTAGGCAGTGTCTTGGTGGTGCCATACACCTTCCACTTCTTAATAATCATCTTGAACGTGCTGCAAGGAATATTCAAGGCCTTTGAATTTCACCAACTTTGTCACTAAGTTCTTTTGAACGCACCTTGGTGCTCATGGTTGAGTCTTTGCTTTGAAATGCATTACCTAGCAGAGGAAACCTACAGGAACTGCTGAATTTATCCATGTGAATCGCTACAGGTATATGATTTTGAAGGTGATTGGTTACACCTGAGCTAATTTAGGCTTGCTAGTACAAAGAGGGAGTGGACACTTATCCAACCGAGCTATTTCAGATTTAGTTTTTAATTAATTTTCTACAAAGTTCCAGAATATTTTTTTCACTTGGAAGTTGTTGGGTAGGATCTCTAGATAAATGAAAATAAAATATTTTAATGCATTTTAAATCCATGTTATAAGGCAGCAAAAGGTGAACATTTTGAAAGGAGGTGTAGACTTTCTATAGGCACTGTATTAAGCTTTTTTCATAAAATTATTCATTAGTCTTACATATAAGAAAGTAAATTGAATTATACAAATATAAAATATTAATCAATCTCCTTGGGTGACTTTTCTGATCATGTGCAGCAACAATACCTTTGAGCCTCAAGCTTTAGTACTGAATGCAGCCGATCAACAATTTCTAAAACCAGGGTTAAGCGTAGTTGTGTTGGACCTTAACTACAAAGGGATTGTGTATCCTTTCAACAGTTATTCAGGTAAACAACAGTACAGTAATTGAAGACATTGTATTTTAAAATGCAGCAAGCAGTTTTGTTTGGGTTTACTATGACTGGCTCCCAGCAAGCAAGCCACACTGCCACTTCAAGAGTCTGGAGGACTTGTGGTGAAAATAAACAAAGGCTTTGTGTTTAGAATTTACTTAGGTCGGCCAAGGTGTCCTCAGCTCACCATGCACCAGCGACCCCTGTATACTGACCAGGCGCCTGCGGCTTGCCTGTAAGCTGCCCAGAGCTGCATTGTTCTCTGACACTGTAACTAATGGCTGCATGGCAAGCCCTCAGAGTGAAAAGAAGAGGTCAGCTGATGGCATACGTTTCGGAGGACAGCGTGTGTTCATCTTCACCGCTCCCGAGTCAGCGCGGGGGAGTTAGAGGTGAGCTGAGCCTAAAAATGCAATTGGATATTTGAAATTGGAGAAAAACAGGGTAAAATCAATTGCTGACTACTAAATAAAAAAACATTTAAAAAGAAAAGCAACTACCATTTTTTATGCAACAATTAGTTCATTTTAATATTACACATTTCAAACGTATTACTTAGAAAAGGGTTTGCATTTCAGTTCAGCACTTCTCATTTCATATGGCTTTTGCATTTCTTTTGTGTAACCATTGTTCAAACAAGCTTACAGCCCACTTACATTTTTCCTGAGTACTTCTAGAAAACCAATTGCTGGCAACTATATTTAGATCGTCATCTGTTTTAGGTTCAGCAAAACGATTACTAACTTTTCTCTCCATTCCTAGCTCACATTTCTTTGCTTTTTGCATTTTTATTTTGTTAATGCCACTTTTATGTTCTACATCTAAAACTCAGTCAGTGCTACAATCTTCACTTACAACAGACATTTTTGTCTGTAAGTGGGATTTAAAACTGAAACTCCGAGGAACTCATGACAACATTCAAACAATATGAAAGACAAATATTTTAACTGGTTGAACTAAATGTAACCAAAAGAGCAAAAAACAAATCCATTTACCAAATTAATAATCAATTGAATCTTATTAACGAAAGTGTCAATTAAAAATAAATATTTTAAGTGACATAAATTACTCAAAAGTGTCTAATCTGTAAGAAACTAATCTGCAGTTTCTCGTTCCTAAAGGCACTCAAAACAGTGAATTATATTTAGATTCAGCACTTATCGTTGTTTATCCCCTACTAAAGGTGTGGGTTGTTCTGAAACAAGGCGAGGCACAACCAGGCATCAGTACAACCCACGCCATCAAGTGTGTGATTGCTTACAAGTAGGTCAGATGTTATTAGTGAAGTTGTTTGGAGCCAATACATGCTTCAGATATTTGTACTTTGTTCAACCAACAAGTTGTCTGCCACATGTCTCACGGTATCAGAACAATTTCAAATTTTTCTAATTCTGCGATTGGCTGCAAAGACAACAGGGTTAGCCAGAGTTTGGATAATGTTTATTGGGTTGTTTTTTCTTGTGTACAGTTTCCTAGTAACTGAAAACATTGTATTCTGGGAGATGTAGTTAGTCTTAGGGAAGACGAGAGGGGAGACAGACAATCGTTGCACCAAATTGCTATGCATATTTTTGTGTATTAAATTTAAATTTAGTATGTACTTCTGATTTTTTTTAATGTGTTAAAACAGCAGGTACTCAGCTTATCTGGACCGCTGTGTTTAACAATGCACAGTAAATTAAAAAATAATCACCACATCTTTAAATATAACCCGTGGTTGTCCCATAATGACTGTTATACAAGGGATAGGGTGTTATACATAGGGTACATGCTATATACCAAAAATGAAGGCATACCCATTGCCATGAGCAACATCCATATCGAAGGATCTCATAACAAATGTCCATGAAACATTTTACTAGAATTTGAACAATAGTTTTCTTAAATAGCTCTGCCAACCTGTCCCTGTCTTGGGAATGCCCCCATATCATTTTTGCATGACTTTCTTAGAATGGGGACATATATGTTGCCTTGATTTTGCACTAATCTTCCCCAAACTTTTGTCTTACACTCCTAGCCTCCTACAGGAATTTTGAATTGCATTTAGTTATAATCCGATAATCTTTCGATTGTATATGCATATTTTTATCCTATACATGCACTCATTCACTTTCTTACTTAAAGCAGTCCAAAAGTATTATGTAATCACTTTACACCATAGTCATCTAATGCATGTGCACAAAAAAATACTGTAGAGACGATAGAGCGGTCAAAAGTCCTTCAAGTTACTTTGGGGTGTATAGCAAAACATACTGTTTATTGTACAGGCAATACACATACCAAGGTAAAAGCTGGGGGGATGCTTGTTTAGTGGCATTTCATTTCCATGTCCAACATGTAAAACTGAAACAACATGTATCCAACAGCATATCACTGTCATCAATGTTAGCTTTTTTATTCCTGAAAATGCCAAACACAGTTGCAACATTACACTAACAGGTGAATTTGAAAATTAATTGCCTAATGCAATTGATGCTATGATCATATTTGATACCGTGTAAAATGTTAATAATGGTCCTAAAATAAAAAATGCTTTGTTTCAAATCTTATTTTACTGTTCGTGGTATGTGATCTATTACTTTTTTGCTGAATTAACCGTGATTTAGTAGGTTGTATTCTAGGTTTATGTATATGAGAATTACCTGGGTTGCTAGTCACATTTCAAGACCAGAGGTTTTTTTGGTCTTTATTTTTATCAGCATTAGTATTATTAGACACCCCTGTGTAGTATTCAATGCTCAATTTGCCCAGAGATACTTAGGGTTATGCAAAATGTTTTTTTTTTTTTTATTATTATTATTGTGAATATATCTTGCCAGAATAATAATGTAATATTTATATTGCATGACATTTTTTGTAATAGGTTTATGTCACATTGATGGTACACAATACTATAGGAGGTATACAGCACAGCAGAGTGACAATGCAGCATGTGTTTATTTGTTCTGCGTGTACATACAGGCAGAACAAATAAAGGCAATGTTTTTAGCTATATGGAGTGTTGCTTCACTTGATTTATATTTAAAGACCTACATAGTCCATGCCTATCGATATAATTCATCTACATTAAACTGTTACATGGATAAAACCAGTGTTCTATTGTGTAAAGTATGTTAAATATTACTTACATTTTAATTACACATTTCAATTAACTGTTTCACTGACCCACGTGTCTGAACAGAAGATTCCTCATTCATAATGTATGCTGAGTGAGAACTGTCGTCCCCTCAATTATGTGTTTCCCCATGGTCAGGGCTAACAAGTCTTTTTAAAATCTGTTCTTCAACAGAAGCGGGACCTCTAGATGGCCAGTCCATAACCTTTAAAGTCACCTGCTCCAGATAATTCATGACAATCCTGGCAGTACGACAACAGGCATTATCTTGCAGCAGACCCAACTCAGGGCCAATTGCACCAGTAAATAGTTTACTGCAGGGCCCAAGACTACCTTAGTTGTAAATCTGCCCCTTGGAAGTACAATACAATTCAATGCCACCCGACACCCTTAGTGAGTCCCCTCCAAAACAGTCATATTATATGATGTTGAGCTGAGCAAATCTTTCTCCTCGGGCTGTCAGTTCTGGTGACCAAGGCAGTAATCAGCAGTCTCTTCAGTGTTGTGGGGCCAATTGAGGAGCTGCAGTTGATCTTCTTGACCTAAAACAAGACCCATGCAATCTGCTTCTCAGAGTCTGGTTGCTTATGACGAATCCATTTACTGTCCTGATGTCAATATTAAGCCCATGCACAATTCCTGGCAATTCCCCAGGTCCCTATTGTGTAGATACTATATAGGCCATTGTTTGGTTTGGTTGACCTCCCATAACTTATCCAAGTCGTCTAGTGTACAAACCTGTTGTTTGATAAAGTGTCAACAATCTGGAATCAACAGAAGGGGTCTAACCAAAATGACCAGCTACACATCTTTGTGTATCCCCAGATTTCTGCATTGGAACAACTCTGGCAGTCTGGTTTTCATTCAAAAATCATCATCTGCCACCACTTGCCATCATTTGAAGCCATGATCCCCAAACCAACGACAACAAACAATTTTATCAGCTGAGCAGCCACTTGACTAATGATCAAATCTGAAGTCTAAATAGGAGTACCTGCTTTTAAGTGCAAAATGCAACTTAACAGCTATCACAATGTATTAACAAATAAGCACTACTTGGGTAATGTCTCAATAACTTTTTTGACTACATGCTCACTGGGTTCATTTTGCCATATGTAATGGTTGGTCCTTTTATTTTTTTGAGTAGTGTATTTTCATTAGAGTATATGAGGCACACGTTTGCCAGAAGGCTGAAGGGTTGGATAATAACTTCAAGAATCTTTAAAAGGGGATTGATAGGATTTCTGATACATTGATGTGATTTGTCAACCTATGATAAAGGGATGAATGTACTTGACAGGTGCTTCTGTATTCAAAACTATTCACATTACTGATGCTTCCCTCTCAAATTTGATGGCTTTACAGTACAATTCTGAAAAAACAGACTTTGCTGCAGATTTCATTCCCCAACTCCCCAGAAGAAATTAAGAGGCGGTAATCATCGAGGGATAGACATTTGGTATGGGCTGGGTACAAATCTTTTTAGAATCAAAGGTAAACAAAAGTAAAACAATTGTAGCCACAATTTGTCCACATCCCTATCACATACTGTACATACATACTGTATAGTATATAGACATAAGGGAAAAGGGAGATCATTGCATTTCATTTTGACTGGAGAAGCATTATTGTTGTACTGGGAAACCAATAAGCAACCAGAGGTAGTCTATGGGGAAACTAGAAAGGAATAGCATGCTCTCGATAGGATATTAGAACATTTGTTATTTCTCACTCCAAGGTATTTAACTTGAGGATAAGCATGTTAAAACAAAATGACTGCACTCTCTTGAGGCTGTGCAAATGGAGAATACCCCTTAACACTAAACGCATTACTGCACATTTAATAAACAAAAGAGTCCGTAAAGTGGCATCAGTCATGTCAAATCTTCTATTGGCCCTTGGAGGAATTAAAAATGATCTATTTTCAGATGGTGCCGTGCACCCGCATTGACAGACATAAGGTATTCAGAATCATTTTGTCAACATCACTGCAGTGGAAAATAAGCAAGTGTATGAGAGCTTTCCAGCTACCCTGCTTTCTCCACTGAGGTCCTCCTGCCATCCAAGGAACAACGAACAACAAATTGGTGGCAAAAGTGTTCACTATTGCAGAAATAAAAATTGAACAAATGATGTATGTTCAAATAGATTATTTTTTTTCAGCAGCTGTATATTACAATATGCATACAGTATGCTAAAACTCAAAATGCTTGTTTTTTAAACAGGAACTAAATATTTTTTTCAAACTTGCATTGGATTCCTGTGCACATAAGACTGTACTTACAGTACAGACAACTTATGAGACTCTAAACAGTGTGTATAGCTACAATGTTTGCTAGAGAGTTTATGTTCAATTGAAACATGTTACATATGAGGTGTGCAGCATACTTCGTTGAAAGAGTGTTTATGCGATAATATCGCTAGTTTACCACATCGCATTTTCTTTATCCCGAAACCAAGACTAGCCATTTCCAATCCGCAAAATGGGCGGAGAGAAGTTTCACAAGAGTAGGAGGGACCGCCAAAGGCTACATGAAAACAGCTGTTGACCAATCCCAGCCAGTACTTGTGACCTTTTGAAGGGGTGCAAACAAGGAAGTAACATGCAAAAAGGCAGGCGAAGACGTCAGGACAGAAAAAAAAAATGTAATAAAAATGTGTGTTGTACTACTGCTTTGTTTGAATATCAGTGAATGCTATTACATACTACTACTACTACTACTACTACTAATAATAATAATAATAATAATAATAATAATAATAATAATAATAATCTGATTTTATTTTTATTGTGTAAAATATTGAAAAATATAGGTTCCCGAGTTTGAAAGAAACACACACACACACACACACACACACACACACACACACACACACACACACACACACACACACACACTTGGCAATTACCTGGTTACCACAACGACTGCAGCATTGCGCTGCATTGTTCTGTCACTGTTATGAAAGCATGCCACATTATTTTCATACCGTGCCCTGGCTTGTGTCAGCACCATGCAATACCAGCATCCTCATACCCGATTGGCATTGTGCTGCCCAGAGCCCTGTTGTGCATGATATAATGAAAGTGCCGTGAAGAGAAAAAAAAGTTGATTGCATATTAAAGTCGGTTAGTTGTATTTTTGTGTTAATAATAATAATAATAATAATAATAATAATAATAATAATAATAATAATAATTATTATTATTATTATTATTATTATTATTATTATTATTATTATTATTATTATTATTATTTCTGTCGAAAACCCAAAGCAAATTTAAAAGCTTCATCTTGATGTTTCTGAGATGACAGTTAGGCTACCGTTATATGTATTATGTAATGTTGTTATCTACACGTATTTATAAGTTTCAAGGGGACCGCTTAGCATGCTGGCACGGCATAGCCAAAATAAAATGTGTTCTCCCCTGTAGGGGAACGGTGGGCTTGTTCTTACATGCCGAGAATTTGGGCTTCATTTTGAAATACTTTACGAGAATAACCAAAAAACTAGAAGGTTAAAACTAGAATTTAATATCTTTAAAGTGGTTAAAACATTCATACGTTATTTATTAGTATTCTAGTTTGTTTACATTTGTTCAAGTTCAATGTAATGGAGCTCTGTGCCTTTAAGAAATGAATCATTTGAACAGAGGTGGGTGACGTCACAGATGACGTGTGAATATGTCCATGGACTTAAAAATATAAAATGTACTGTAGTCGTAGCTTACTACAAAGATAAGAAATAAAATAAAATATATCTAAAAAGTTTTACCATCACTGAAATAGACACTGCTTCAAGCAAACCTCTCCGAGAGCAGAAAAGTGTTTATTGTTCGTATGTATTAAATAAATAATACATATTGCTTTATTAAACATTTAACTCAAACTAGTGCAAAAAAAGTAGTAAAGAAGAAAATAGTCTTGTGCGTATTTCGTTTAAGGGTGCAACAAACACAACATATATTATGATAATAATAGGTATGTACATATAATAATATTTCATACTGTAGATTATTAATTTTAAATTATTCAGTGTTGTGTGCAAGTGTTCAATATATGAGGTCACTGGAGTGTCTTGAGGCATGTATTGTTTTTTTCTTTGTTGTTGCAAATATCAGGATGTTTTGTTTATTTATTTATTTATTTTTTATTTACTATTTGCTTAATACGCAATAGTTTTTGACAGTTCGAAGTTGACTATAAAATCCGGTGCTGTGAAAGTCTTGCGATGTGATTTATAGCTGGAATTGAGTAGATTTGGTCGGGCGATAGCAAACCACTCCACCTTCTCAACACACTTGTAGTCAACAAGTGATAGCTGCTTTTTGAAGGGCAAAAAGGGCTTGTTTTAGTTCTGTGAGATTTCGCTTGGAATTGTTCTTGTGTTTTATTACAGCGAATGGCAATTTATATATATATATATATATATATATATATATATATATATATATATATATATATATATATATATATATATTATATATATTCACAGTAAAAAATGGTTTAGTTCACTTTCTAAATAATAGGTATTTTCTAATGTTTTTCGTATAATTAACATAATATTTATTCCATCTGCATAGGTGCAGCAGCCAATGTCAACTGGTCTTCCTCTGCATTGGAGTCTCGTGTTCTTTCTTATCTATGATATGTCTTTGCCCAACAGAATATTGCCTGTGTGCCCATCTCTCCAACCGGACCATCAGAGGTTTCCTCCAATTCGGGGGGGGGGGGGGGGGGGGGGGGTCTTTAATTTCCCCAACCGAGTAAAAAAGAAAACAGTAATCCGTCGCATATCTGACTGTGGTGGGACCAGAGTAAGGGCGGATATATAAAAAGTCGGATGAATGAATCCTGTTTTAAATACCATTATACACATATAATTATTGTTTTGAGATTCAGCTTTTTATTAGGGAGCTCCCCTAAATCAATTTTTTAGACAGATACAGGGTAGTAATGCTTGTGACAGGGTAAAACTTTGGCGTGTGGCTACATGCATTCGCTGCTGAGTGACAGGCAGGAGACCGAGACGGAGGTTGAAGTTGATATGACCCTCCGCAGGCGAACAGGATTTATTTACATATCAACACACAGAACAGCTCACGTGACACCAACAGCAGTGGCAGCGCACTCACATACAACACGGTGTACGGAAACTTTGGCTGGATCTACAATATATGAACTGATCTTCCCTGTTCAATAATAAACTAACGTTGCTGAAGAGACAGATCGTGGCAGTTAGGGTGGATATGTGACGGGTGGATGCGTGACGGACGCATAAGTGACGGATTGATGTATATAGAAAATATGTAGGAAGGACAGGTACATCATTATATAAAAAAACTACAGAACCACCGATCAAATATAAGAAATAAAAAAGAAAATGTACCAATAGCTCAGCACTTTACAAGAAACAGACATACCATGGATGACCTGAAGTTTGTGGTTTTAGAAGAAATAAAATTAGATAATGTACAATATAGAAGAATAAAATAAAATAAATGGATAAATAGACTAGGTACCGTGATGCCTGAAGGTTTAAATAGAAAGGAACAGTAGATCATTAGCTATATAGTGAATGACATCACAAAGACATTACATTCAAAGAGAAATAAATATGTGGTTATATAGTGAATGACAGGGTACATCTTAGGAAGCATAGTTACCATAGTTGGTAAGAAGTGGTTTGAAACGTGCTTGTGCATTCTCACAATCAGATGGTATGACATAAAATAATTCTAGCCACTTGTCTACTGTCATGTCTCCGAAAAGATCAAATATGACAAAGGAATGTCACTCATTTCTGAAAACTTTAAAATACCTCACACAACAATGTATGTATTTATTGTGAGTTCAATATGTTGTGTATTGATATTAAATTGAACTATGCTTCAGCAAAAATAAGTTCCACCATGCATTGCAACTCCACGGTAAAAAATCCTCAACAGCCAATCAGCGTGCAGCATCCAAACATTCAGTTTTATAAATAAAGATTATAGCTCCAACTGTACCAGTACCTCGTGGATGTAACTTAACAAATGATTAATTCACATAAATCAATTTGTGAAGTAATTATCCATTTAAAAATAAACCTTTTTTTTTTTCCTCCCGCGAAATTTGTGTTAATGAAAAGTAAACTAGAACTGTTCTTTAAAACTCTAATTTTTAAATAACTTTACTCACAGAAACAGGTCTACCCATCGAATTAAAACAAAAAAAGTTGTCTATGGTTATTGTTAATATTACAGTGATTATTATTATTCTTTTTATGTGCTTATTTTTCAGTAAGCTATACTGTTTATTGTGTGGTCCACTGAGATCAAAAAAAAATAAATTCAGGTGGTTCGCGAACAAAAAAATGTTTGAGAACCACTACGCTAGCCTATCACAACTAACCCGGTCTCTATGTATGAGGTATTATATACAGAATGATAATTCTCATTACAGGGGCTTGCAATAAAAATGAATTAAGAAAAATAAAGGAAACTGCAGCTATATTTACTTCCCCTTTAAGGTGTTACTTTTTTCATTTGCCATTTTTACTTTGTTCATAGTGCCACCTTCTGGCTAGATGTTGTAATTGCACTTTTGTTTCTCAGAGGATGTCAGATTATTATCTAAAGGAATGATTTTCAACCCTGGTACTCAAATCTCCAATAAAACCTTGTTTCAACCAGGAACTTTGTTAACTTTCATGTTTTAATGACATGCATTGTGATTAACATCAATTCTAGATTCTCAGCATGCATATAGATTCTTGTTTAGATGTATAGTGCCTACACTTATACTGTCAAAACAGTTAACAACAGCTACTCATTTTTAAAGACTCTGGGGTAAAGTTTTTTTGTGAAAGGAAAAAAAAAACATACAACATCTGTGGACTTCAAAGTCCACCAATAAACCTAGTTTAGAACCCTATTGGTGCTCGATTTGATGTGTTTTTTTAAAGTTTGTCTTAAAACTACTCACACTAAATGACAAAAATCTGTGTTGGTTTGCTGTTAAGCATATCCAGATTTTGAGAATTTGAACAACTGCATGAACTGGTCATGAGGTTCAATGGCCTTGGTCAGTGTTTTTGTCAAAGTCACTTCATGAGGGTTAATTGTTCTATTGCTAAGAACCATCCATATATTCTCATATAATTTGAATTATAATATATATATATATATATATATTGCATTTTATTTATATATAAATATAAATCTTTTTATTTGAGCATCTGTAAATGCATGCACTAATTGCCGGAAAAATCATTTAAAATTTATAACTTTAAATGAATTCATAATTTTGGTACCATGGAAAAAAAAGTATGTGTGTATTATATATATATATATATATATATATATATATATATATATATATATATATATATATATATATATCATATATATAATATCATAAGGTATTAGCTGATTGAAACATCAAAGGCCGTCAGAAGCATGAAAATCACCAGAAATAAGCTTAAATAAGGAAGTGCTGATAAGTCCTTTGAAGTTGGTTTTGTAGACATAGATTGCAACGTGAAATCAAACCTTTCTTTTTATTACATTCTATACTGAATGTGTGGTTGATTTTATTGTTTATTTTAGGGAGTCTAAAGATTTGATGTGCCTTTAAAAGGTTGCAATACAAACGATTCTTTAAAATCTTTAAAATTATAAAACATTTTAATATTTGGCCTTCTGGTAACACTGTTTGCTATGAGAAAATTCCCTAACATGTGAAAGTAAATATCAGCAACCATATCGTTCAGATTAAGACATATTTAATATATTTTGTGAAATAAAAAAAAATCTATGTGTTCTTTATTATGGTCATAGGCAATATTCTCCCCAAATCCCCATTCGATAAACATCTTCTCTAGCCAGTATTTCGACTTACATTTTACTAATATAAATAAATTACAAAAATGTTCTGAAAGGAGGCTGTGAGAGTTTATATGAGAAACAGTATATAAGCTACATCAGTAACCTCCATCCAGTCTTACTGTACAGGCAGGTAGCACTTCTCCAAACTGGAGTAGCAGACAAGGGCAAAACATACATCTCAAGAGAATCGTAAGAATACAAATAAAAACATTTTAAGGCCTTAACATTTTGCCTTAAGCAATCTGCATTTATGAGTTACTGAAAATCTAATTGAAACCATTATATTGGTCACCAAATCTAAACAGGGTTATTCAGGACAGGATCCGACACCACATAAAATGACCCTGAGCTAACATTTGAAGCAACAAAGAGCCAGCATGCCTAAAACAATATAGTATATGTTAGTCCAAAATGCAGATTGTGTCTCTTCCAGGGAAAATGCATATTAGTAACCACAGCAAAACAAAGTGCTGAAATAGCTCGGCTGAATCTTAAAAATACTGTTTAAAAATGTTTGCAAAACCTTTGCATGCATGTGCAGTATTTAAAAGCTAGTTGAAACAATCCAGCTACAAAGCTTAGCCATTACTGCTATTTGCACATTTATCACAGTCATTTTGTTTTACTCATACAGACTCAGAACATTGTGTGTTAAATAAACAAGCTTTCAACTTACCAGCAGTACATTCTTATTTGGACAGCTTTCTCATTCCATTCATGCCCAGGTTGATCTTTCTTTTTTTTTTCTTCTCTGCTTCTCAGCTGGCAGTGCTTGTCATCAGCTCTATACATTAGAAAGCAACATTTCCTTGTAATATTTATTAGACTACCAATCTACAACATCTCAGTTTTCACTCTTGGAAGAGAGTACGCAGCGCAGGACCTGCACCTATTCTCATGCTCTGGCTGCTGTAACACAGCACAGCGAGTGCCTCAATAAAATCCTGGCAGGTTACAATGAAGGCAATGATTCAAACAATACCCCTTGGTAATGTAATAATTCAAGCGCTCGATTATATGTCACTGGGCTTTGCAAGGGGAGCTTCCATCAGGAAGCTGTGGGAGGCCTCCTTTTGAAAGCATTAATCCACTTTGGATTGCCCTCTTTTATATTAGAAGATGCTGAACATCTATTTACTGCAGCTTTACCGCCAACACAGTGCTCAGCACTCAGTGCATTTTTTATTTATGAGATAAAAATCGTAGAAAGTTCTGAGCTCTTTGTTCTGAGACAAGAGTCTGATTTTGTATCAGCAACATAGCAAGAATAAGACACTGAATATTGAGCACACAAAGTGCCTTTGAACCAGAGGTGGCTCTGGCTGAGATGGTAAAGTGAGGATTTTAAAATATGTACAAAAAAGACAGATACAATGTGATGGAAGCTGTAGAAACCTAGGCAGTGCATGGCCCCTGACTGTGTTACACACTGTACAGGGTTCCTACATCATTTTCTACAATGTGCGCTTTTCTGAATTAGTAGCATCTGGTAGCTCAGTGGGAGACAAGGTATTTTATAAGCGCCTACTGTGAGCTGGGATACAAATGTTTCACGGAGGAAATACATCTAAATGTATCACTGAAGAGTCTTTGTAATTGCATTTACAAATTTCTTGATCTTAACAGACTGCTTACAATCGAATACCCATGCAGAGAGAGAGTTTGAAAGAGAGACAGAGAGATAGGTAAGAAGAGATTATGCGAACAATAGTAAAAACCACTTTGAATTTATGGTGGTATTATATAGTTTTCATTAGTGCATTCTGCCACCTGTTGGTCAGATATAAATATGACATCCCAAATTAATTTCCATTAGCCATATTAGTTTTACCATGAGGTTCTGCTTATTGTTTACATTTCTGTGTTAAGTTACAAATCCACTCTCCCAGTATTCGGCTCCAACCATTAAGCCACAGGTACTAGTCTGTAGTAAGAGCTTTGTTGATTATTCACACAGACAGATGTCATTGTAATATACAAAGCTTAAGAAAAATGAACAGAAATGTGGCAAATAAAATGAAAATATAAATCCTGTTATAAGGGGATAAAAAAAAAAAAAAACAGCCAGACAGTGCGAGGAAGAAATTAAAACAGCTAAGCAGAATGTTTAGGTATGGTAAAAAGTGTACAGTACAAATTAAGGGAAGTTACAATGATTTTAATTAAATGCACTAGTGAGACAATTCTTACAATTCTGTGTAGAATTCTTAATACATTTTGATGACTACAGTTTTGATGAGAGTTTTTATCAATGTCTTTGATTTCTGCATCACAAAAATCCCAATTGGGATGACTGTGAAGGTAGGTTAAGGGAACAGAATCTGTTTAGGCTAGAACAAGTGTAATTGTTAACCCACACATGGAAAAAGTACAGATAAACTTAGGAGAGAAACGTGTTTTCCTCAGTGAGAAGCGTTTGGAATGGGTTTCCAAATGAGTCATTGCGATCCTTTAAGAGGAGACTGGCCAACTGTTTGCATGTTCTTTTGTTCTTATGTACTACCACCTACATTTTGTAACAGCACAAAATAACAAAAATGAATACAAAATAAATTCATTTCTGACTTATGTTTTTCAGAATGTAGATGTATCTCTTAAGTTGACAGAAATATTGTAGTGAAACATGCAAGAAGTACCAGTAATACGGTAATGTGTTTCTTGTAAACATTGCAGGGTGTTTTGTAACACTTAAAATACCTGATTATATAACATAGCATTAACAGATTGGTTGAACACGAATAAGTAAATAATCTTAACCTTGAACTGATAGAAATCATCAATCTGCAATGTAGTGTTATTAAATAATATATATTTTTCCCTGATTGACTGTTTTTTCAAGACCTGTAATTTGTTCTTATGCGTATAAACACTTTGATCTTTTTTTTTTTTTTAAGTAACGTAACATCCATTTAACATGACTTTACAGTCTGGTAATGCCTGTCTTGTGCTGTTAAATGTCCAGCGGCAAGGCATTTAACATGAGGAGAAGTGCCTTAACAGATGGTAAAGCCCTCTTCCTCGGGTTCTACTGATATTAGAAAATAGATATGCCAAACAAAAAAAATAACACTTAAAGTTTTTCAATCTTTTTTTCGTGATGTTTTTGTTGCTAATGAATACAAACGCATTCTTCAATATTCAGAATTCCATCTGTGGTCTGGTAGCCTTGGCTTTTGTATCACAGCCGTGGACTATGTTGAGTCGTGGGTATTTCCAATAGCCTAATTCAAAATAATAATAATAATAATAATAATAATAATAATAATAATAATAATAAATAATAATAATCTTCTGCTTACATCCTAAGTACCTCATACTCAAAAGCGAACATGGTTTGTGAACTGTTTACAATATATATATAAAAGAAAAAAATAAAGCTAATTTGTATTTTTTATTAGGATTTGAGTGGAGTTTTGTGTCTTTGCATGTTTCAGTATTTGATTTGAAAATGTATTTGCGAAAAAAAATAAAAATATTAGTAATTAAAAATACCTAGCAATCTACATGTGTTAATGCTGATCGTGCTGTTTTGTACAGTAACTTGATTAAGGTATGTTCATAAAGTTTATTCAAAGCCAGCTTCCTGGCTTTGTTAGAGAAGAGAGCATCATCCAGGGTTGTTGCTGTGATATGCTGAAATAACGTTGTTGAAAGTAATCAGACTGAATCCAGTCTAATTTGTTCAACTCGGCATTCAAACCGAAGACTGCTATCGTGGTTACCGTCTTGTCGCTGACAGCAAACACTATTCTCATTTTTTATTTTTTATTTTTTTTAAATACTAAATTAAAATAGATAGATTGAACATATATGACAGCAAGGAGGCAGACTTCAGTCGTAATTTCATCAGACCAAACAGAAGTGGACCATCTGTTTTGGCTAAACCATCCCACCTTTCTGCCGTTAAAGGAAATCTGTGATCCATTTTCAAATTTTAATTTGAAGACATTTTTGTTTCTGTGAATTCTAGGTTCGTTTTGTTTGTTGGTTCAAAGTTCGTTTTTGTTTTGATATATATATATATATATATATATATATATATATATATATTTAGGTTGAGTTGAAGAACCGAAAATGCAGCCTGCCTCATTTGGCCACCGAAAAAAAAAATTAAATAAAAGCGCGGGAAACAGAAAAAAATTGTGTTACACATCACCAAAGAAATGACCAACATTCCCTAAGAGAGCGCTTTGCACTATCGATGCGTTATTTGCTAAACATAATTAACTGCATATATAGAGGATACTGAATGATTGTTCACAGTATATAGGTTTTAATCGCCACAGAAGCATGTCACAATAAATTTGAGGTCATCCTCATAACAATTACTTAAATTGCATATTAGGGTCGAAGGGACAGGAAAATGTCCTTATCTTAAGCCGGGCACACAGTTATTTCCATGCGCATTCCCGCCGCGGAATTGATAAATGTGAGCTAATAATAAGCAGTATAGTATTGATGTAACATGAAATGCAGTTGGAGTCGGAAAAAACATGTGACGGCTATACATAAGGCTGCATTTTTTCATGGTTATCATGGATTTCACGATTTTGAATTGAAATATTTCTGCTCTGTCCGGTGCAAGAAGGGGGACTGTTATTTTCACATTTATTTTGTTTGAAAATTCATTGATGGTGAAAATATAATGTATTTAAATGGTGGACATAAACAACTAAATATTTTACAACTTAGCATATACTGTTTTTTGGGTAAGCATGTATTGCATAATAACATTATTGGCTGGATTAATGAAAAGCAGAATTGACTAATCAAATCATGTTGCATGTTAAATGTCATATTCTGTTCATAAAATGTGGTTACCTACTAGTTTTTACCTAAAATCAACGTAAACTTACTATCTAACATTTCTGTGAATGGTGACAACTCCACAGGACTGGCATGTTTTATTCAGCCAATAGCAGATAATATTCAGCAGAATTGTACCGTACACTTTTGTCTTTTGAAAAATACTCTATTTTCCTTACTCAGTCTGGGTAACCAAAGACTAAAGAAATTAGCTTTTGATCACCCTTCAGTGAGAAACGTCTTATCTGTCCATTCACTACCGAAGACAGTTACAAGAGCAGCTTCGTTCATACATGCCAGGCAGACAATTAGTCTAGGCTACCCTTACACTTCTGTGTGCTTACTACTGAGGGACATTCAAGACAGTGCAGGTTCATTAAGGGAATGAGAACATTGGAAACAGGCTAAGTAAGGTTATATTTCAAAGAAGATAATAGAGCACGCTCTATTATGTTGTAATCATCTGCATTCTCTTTTATCTTCACAACCGGAATAGCGATTTCTAGTTCTAAAGCAACAACAAGGGGCCCTGTTCTTCACGTCACTGACAGTCGTGACAGCGAAGAGCGGTTTGTTCTGCAGCTGCAGGCTATTTTCATTTGCTTTAGTTGGGCTTATTAAAGCTGCAGATCATTCATCTTGCTAACAAGATGAAAATCGAAACATTAGTAATATTAATAAAATGCAGGCTTGAAAAGACACGCTTAAAAAATGGGCTGTGCCCTGTGTATGGCACAGAAACCATTAACCTAGGATGCATGTTATTTGATTACTCTCTGAAATAAAATTATGACTCTCGCATGTCTTCAGTACCTTAAAAAAAAAAAAAATGTAGAAATGATTAGGCTTAGTTTATGAGCCTGGTTTGTGATTAGGAGTCCCATTGCTAGACCTAGACTCATATATTTTTAATAATAATGACAAATGGCAGTGATTTAAAATTAGCTGGTAGGATTTCTTATGAAGACTGTATTTCTGCCTTTAACTGGAGAAGCGTTCAACATTTGTCTTCTATTTTTTGTTTTCTGATTCAAACAAGATTCTTTTTTCAAAAAGTAATGTTATAGTACCAAATAATATTTACCAGTCTTTTTCTACATGATTGTAGACATTGAGAGTGAAAAACTGCTCAGTATTTGGCATAGGTGTCATATATCACTGTATATTCTTGCAGATAGGAACTCAGTAAGGTATATTTGTGTTTACAGGATGTTGTTTTCCGTGCAATTTCTTTTTGTTTTGTCTATTGGGCCATTCACCTATGTAGAATATAAAGATAATATGTTGACATGGATAGAAGCTCAACAATGGCTGAAAATGAGTGCTAATACAAGTCATAGCTACCAGTAATACAGTATGTTTAAACATACTATACAAAACTATATTTTTTGGCAGTGAAATTGTCAAAAAGGCCAAAATCCAAGGCCAAATGGTCATAGTGTTGTCTCCAAAGTAGATCAATTTGTTGATTTTACTTTCATTACGCAGTTTGGACATGGTGGCATCACATGGCAGATAATCTAAAGCACACTTTGGTTAGGTTACAGTTTCAGACTTCTGATCCACATATCCTCAGTTTGACCTCAGATAACCATTTTTAAAATGCTAATGTAAAACAACCCTGACCGTTGTTTGTTTTATGGACTGGTATAACCGCATTTGAAGAGCAGCAACCAGTACTTGAGATATGGTTTAAAATCCTAATGAAACATGACAGTGTTTTTAGCACCTACAATATACTGCCATGCCCGTCTTCTGTTCCAGATAGTGACTTCTTAGAAAATTGGGTCATTTTCTTGTGGATTTAATGACGTAGTTGGGCAAGACAAGTTGGTCTGTTTCCCAGGTTTGCTGAATTAATGTGGTGTTACCAACTCTTCTGTTTCCAGTGTACTATTTCAATCAGCTACATAATTACATAAAAAGCTATTTGCTAAGGTAGATTTGATTCAAACAGCATCAGCCTCTATAAATGTCTTTTTGCTGCTGGAGGTTTTTCCATCATGTGAATTGTGTCACAGTGAGGTCATCTATTTTCCATTATTAAATCTCCTTTTTCCCACAGTATATATTTTTCGATGGTGAAGTCAGAAAAATACCCCTGTGGCAGGCTGGCGAGTGGATAGAGGCCCAGAGACAGACTGCAGTTCAAAATAACTATTTTATTATAAATAAACAAAAATAAAGTGCACAAGGGCAAAATAACAGATACTCAAACACAAATAAAGCAAAAACAAAACTCACAAAAATAAAGTTTCCAGGCTGGGCAATGCCTTCACTGGATTTAGAAAATTCAAAAACCACAAAACAAACACCAACCTGCTTCCTCAGCTCCCTCTCCCCAAATGAGAAGCAGAGGCCTCCTTTTATATCAGGTGGCTGGGCGCTGATTGATCGTTAATCAACCTAATCAACTAATCAACCCCAGCCACCTGAACATAATAAACCCAGGCAGGTAGGGGAAGTTAACCCCATCCCTGCCAATTTCTAAAGAGCAGAGCTTTGCTCTGCCACAACCCCTAATAGCTTTAATATTTCAGTCAAATAGAAAATGGTGATTCTGCTAAGCCTACCACCTGCTTTTAATAACAACACAGTTAATACAAACATTGTGGTCTGTGCATATATTGTAACAGAGCCACCGAGCACAGGAAAAAACAGTAATGGAGATTCCAAATCAAAATGTCAAATATGTCTTCATTAATAGCTTAAACTGATTTGCAATCTGAATTCAAGTAAGAAATTTTAGCAGCAGGGATCAAAACAAACTAGAGTCCAACCACTATAGAGTACAGGATGTTGACAAGTGTTTTGTTGTTGTTTTGTTTTGCAAAGCAAGCTGGGAAGCTCTAGAGATTCCATATAAAAATCATAGCAAAACACTGATAAGACATTAGCCAAAACATTAGTTTATTTGACCTAGTTAACCTTCCAGTAGATTCCCTGACCAATTTTAAATAAATGTATGGCTGTTAGTCAGACGGCTACAGTAAAAGGTATTTTATATTTAGGCATTCTGCATTATTTGGCTCAATCTGGACTGAACCCAAAATATTTTTCATTATTTGTTCTACTCCCTTTAACAGTGTAATTCAAGTATAATCTCAACTCCATATATTGTATGTATTCATGAAATTAACGCAAACCCAGACAACATTATCAACACCTGAACTGAATGATATGAATTCTGGCATTTTGAAACTTGTATTGCATAACATGAACATTTATTCATCTGAATGTAAGAAATGTCCCAGGCCCCCCGATCCATCCCACCCCTTATTGAACAAACATACATTTTTAATGTGTGAAAGAAAAGTATGCGCCTTATATTTTTCATATATAGAAAATGGCCCATTTTTTATATATTTAAAATATATGGGATATATTTAAAATATATTCTAGTCTGTAATCCATATATTTATTTTATATGGATTACAGACTAATGAAAATATATGGTGCACCATATATTTTCAACATATAAAATAAATATATGGATAAATATATTGATGCAGGCATTTTTCCAATATAAGTACTGATGGGACCATGTGACAGAAGACAATGATTCTTTGTGGTAAATCTCCCACCCTACTTGCGAGGGCACTAAGTAACGGGAACAGAATACTCTGGACTACTGGACCTGACACTTTGTTACGAGGGTAAAAAGGAAGTCGGTCATATAGAAGAGAGACAGAGCTTTGATACACTAACTCCTTGACCCGGAGGGCAGATGATGTGGCAGCTGCAGATCATAAAAAGCAGCTGCAATCGTTTACCAAGGGGTCATGAGTGACAGTATAAATAGGGGTCGAAGCGATGTATGTGTTCCTTCGTTTTGGTTTGATCACTTACCTGTAAGGACCCGTGAGAGACCCAGTGATAAAAAGTACAGTGAGTGTTTTGTTTTGTTTGTCAATAATTGTTTGTTTGTAATTATTAGATGCCTAACACGTTCTGGAGCTGTCGACAAGGGCCAGCACAAAACCCGGAACAGCACTTCACTTTTGTCATGCACCCAGGAATGGTGCCCGTGTTTGTACATTGTGGGGAAGATATGTGTGTTTATTATTTGGAACTGCAACTCATTTGTTTGTTTCCAGCGCACTACACATTATTGTGTGTTGCCTGGAATTATTGTTTGGTCACCAGACCAGGATTATAATAAATAAAACCATTTTCTAACTGGATTACAAATCTCTGTCTGTTCATTGCGCACTGCATCACTCCTGAACCTGTACACAATCAACCATTTTGCCACAGACCAACACATGTTCCATTAAAAGGTTTATTAAATCACTGAACACAATAACTATTAAACACATCTGTTGTGTATAGAGAGTTTAAACCCATAAGCGAGGCATATTGCTACTGGGAAGAACAGCTGCTGGAATAAGAGATTTGTTCTGTGGCCACTCTGTAAATCTGTAGGCAACTGGGGGCTATACAGCATTACCAGAGACAAATAAATTCTGATTTTGTTTAGGTAATTGCTTCTACCACAAAACTGAAATCATTGCAGCATTATTATTATTATTATTATTATTATTATTATTATTATTATTATTATTATTATTATTGTTGTTGTTATTGGTAGTAACTAAACATCCTGTCATTAAGGAAAATTAACATTGCTTTATGAACTAACCTATCAGTAAGACAAGCTGACCCATAATATTTGGGTCCCAAGGATGTAAAGCCTTAAGGTTACAAAGGTTCTCAGTAGAATACAAAGAACAGAATGGTACGAAGTAGTAATTCTTCTTTAAAAATAACAAATTATGAGACGTGGGACGTCCTATGGCGTGATGCAATGTATGGGTATAGATGTAATGTTTATGTGAAAAAATGCTAGATTGTACGACAAAGTTCTGGTCTCTTCTAAAAAGGTATAAAACGCCTTTTCATACGTGAGCTGCACTTTTGTCATCTTGTGCTTTTTCTGTCACCCTTCGCCTGGAAGCTGTGATGTTGCAGGCTCCATTTCTTTCTGATAAGGACAGTGTCTGCTGCTTATTTAATGCTCAGGCGAGAAACTCAACTAATTAAAGTACCAGAAGAAAAAAGCGACGATTTTACTTCAAAGATTACTACTAGTTTGTTGGAAACCACCTGCATAAAGGAAGAAGAGGATCTTCAGTTGTGGGCTTTATGTTAAACACATTCTCCTTTTTTAGGCTTCCAAGCCAAAGGCTGGAAAGTCTATTGTTATTGTTAAGATTTTTTTTTTTTTTTCTTCCCAAAACTTTAAACTGCTGCTGCTTCGAAGCTGTGTGACTGATCATGTTCTGACTTGGCAGCTAACAAGCTGGATACTTTGGCTGTCTGAGGCTGAAAAATATTTGTTGCTGCGTCCTTGCAATTGCCACTTGACACATTTTTTGAAAAAACCTTTCAAAATCTTCTTCTTAGGAACAGGTGAAGTGATTGATCTGAAACTTGGCATATATCATCAGAATCCAAACCCACATCAAGTTTGTGAAGCAGAAGTTTCTGCGATACATTTTAATGTCAAAATGGCTGCCACAAATCTTATCGAAATGCGCCTTTAACAGCAAACTGCTGCTATGAACATCGTTTCACCAACAAACTCCAAACATGGTAGTTAACGTCCCGGTAACAATGGAATACAAATACGTCAAAATGGTTATGTTTTATAAAACAAGATGGTTGCCAGGTGTATGTTTACGTCTGAAATTTAAAACTGCCTCAGTTATCAAATGGTTTACTTGACTAACTCGAAACTTCAGAAGCACCATCCTTGACACTGTAACAATACAACTGACTATTAAGAAACTTGCGTTAAACAAGATGGCTGCCTGATGCATTTTTGAAAACAGAAATCTTCTTCTGTGGAACCGTTGAAGTTGTTGATTTTAAACTTGGCACATTGAGAATTAAACACGTTTAGACGGGTACTGATACTGGGGCTTGGGAGCCGAAAAACTGCCTGGCAGTTCTAGTTGTTTTTATTTTCAGTTTTTATAACTAATTAATCTAACCCAATTTTAATTATTTGTGCTCCTAATAAAAACACATACAAGACTACTCTTGTCTAGGTTTTGTATATTTTAACATATGTGGTGGATCGCCACTACGTTCGTTTATTTTTGTCCTTCTTTGTTCATCCTGCTATCAAATATGTTGATTCGCCTCACCTGGATCTTTTTCAAAGCTGGGATCCCATGCAGCAGGGGGAACAGACTGTAGAGAGAATGAGAAGTTGTCCGGGCGGTGGCACTGGTGTTGTGTGTATGTGTCATGTCGCAAGCACTAGCGTTGTGTAACTTTCTTAAACAAAAAATCCTATGGCTGTTATATTTTTGCGAGTGTAAGACTATAAACCTGCCTTTGTGAGATCTACAAGTAACAGTAAAAGTTAACTATTTTCAGAATTATGACAGGACATGAGTAAAACAATTTAGATATATGTTTAGTAATTAGTTACAGCCATAGCTGGCTGTTGGGAGTAAATCCCTAAAGGAAGCGACTAGTGAAACGTACTGTTCAAAACTAAGCAAATTTACATTTACTGTGGCTGGCTACTCTTAAAGTGGCACACAGGCTTGGTATAACGTGTAATCCCCAACAGCCTGGTGTTCTGTAGATTAGAGGGTTGTTTGAGTTTATTTTAGTTTCCATTTTTGTAAGAAATGTCCCTGATTTTAGCCTATTTTATATGTTGTACTTAGTGCAAATGTTTTTAGTGATAATACACTGTGAAAGACCTGACTTGAATTGTAATTGCTATAAATACATATTTACAACTGACTTGGTGTTTAAATACACCTGTACTGCTTTAGCGGGGGATAGCTCACCCAGTAAATTAATTGGTTTGCCTTTTTGGTAAAACTGTTTATATAACTGTACTGCTTTGTGTGTGCTGAAATGAGATAATATTGGCAAGGTTTGAACTTTGCACATTTGTGGTTTTGTTGGTTTATGTACATGTAGGTTTGATACATTTTGATTTGTCATTTTATTATGACCTTTGTTTTATTTTATATTTATTAGTATAAGTAATATTTGCACTTTTGTTAGTTTCTCATGTTTTCTGTACTATCCAGTACAGCACATTTCCACACTGCTGCATTTCTTTTTTTTAGTAGCTGCCAATTTTTTTATTTTATTTATTTTTTATTATCATTTTCTCCCAATTTAGAATAGCCAATTATTTTTAGGCTCAGCTCACCGCTACCACCCCTACGCTAACTTGGGAGGGCGAAGACGAACACACGCTGTCCTCTGAAGCATGTGCCATCAGCCAACCATTTCACACTGCATACCCACCATGAAGCCATCTCAGAGCTACAATGTCAAAGGACAATGCAGCTCCGGGCAGCTTACAGGCAAGCCAGCAGACTACAGGAGTCGCTGGTGCGCGGTGAGCTGAGGACACCCTGACCGACCTAAGCAACCTCCCCCCCCCCACGGGTGACGCTCGGCCCATTGTGCGGCACCCCCTGGGAGCTCCCGTCCAGGCTGTAGGGTGCATCCTGCACTCCACACAGAGCGCCTTTAGCAGATGCACTCCCGGAGGCCCCCCATTGCTGTATTTGTTGAAGCTACTGATGACTGTTTGTAGTAATTAGCTGATTTTATATTAACTTTATTATCCTACTTGGATTGACCCACCTATTTTTAGTGTTTATGTCCATAAAAAAAAACATTTTAGGATTTTTTATTCTTGTCTGTGTGCCTTTCCTTCTCTGATTGCATCCCAGTTATGTACCACTGCCCTATAAAAAGATCCTGTGAGACACTTTAAATTATAAGGAGCTGAATTGGATGTGTTAATCAAAATTATTCAAATGCTGAGGGGGCAATTCCCTCAGTGGCATAGTCGGACTACTGATTTTGATCCTGTGCCATTTACTGTAGGCGCTTTCTTTTGTCTCAGCTCCCGAGGAGGCATTACACATATACTGTGTCTGAGCTTGTATTTTTGTGATAGAAACAGCAGGCAATCACATCATGATTGAAACTTGGATACCTGTCCTTTGCTTTCCTAATTAAGTCAGCTATATTTTTTACAATTGTTCCTACATTATAATAATAATTATTATGATTATTACATTTCCCCAGTTTCAATATTTTATTTTGACTAGTTTTGTTTGTCAGCTAGTTGCCAATTTCATGCAAACCAAAAAGGCCACTACTAGGATTGTACTGGCACAGATAATGCCTAGTGGATACAAAAACATGTATTATTGGAGCAGATCAGAACCATTCATTGTAAAGATCAACAAAAAAATAAGGTAAGTGTGAATATGTTTATTTTTCAAAGTAATTTAGAGCTTCAGGTAGTATGTGCTACCTAGCAGGGAACAATGCTTTGTCTAGAGACATTCATTCATTATTTATTTATTTATTTATTTATCTATTTATCTAGTTATTAGCAGACATCCTTACCAGGGCAACTTACAATTGTTACAAAATATCACAGTACAAAGTATCACATTACAGAATATCACATTGTAAAGCATTACATTTCAGAATGTCACATTACAGATAAGAGCAGTTATAAGCAGGGGTCTACTTAAATCGCAGTAAATTTGCATATGGAATAAAATTAGGATTACATAAACCTAAGGAAACAATATCTCACAGCACTATAAAAGTGGTATTTGCTTCCTTACTAAAACAGAATGCTGTCATTTGTTAAAGGCAAGCATGCAACATGCGCCATATTCCCAGTTTGTTTTCTGAAAGCTGTTTATTTTATGTTCTGTTCAGCAGCCTCTGTAGTAGCCTTTTGCTTAATGTGTGATTCTGAAGCTAAATAACAATCGATCTTATTTTCTCCAGACACATTACAAGATATGCAACAATTACTTCCATCTGCATGTACAGATTCTTTGGGAACACGATCATCAGCCGAAATATACTTTGCTTTTTTTGCTTTGTCATTCATTTCTGGTATTTTACCTCTAATGCTGAAAACTAGATTTTTAGCAACCTAAATCAAAACAATGCAGCACTGACTTTGTACCACCTCATACTGTACAGTACAGGTCACAGAAAAGCTAGTACAGACGCACTGATAGGCTGATTAAAACACAGTTGTCGTTTGAACAGTAAACAAGAATGTTACTGCTTTGGAATATTCTTTTGGGCTGCATAACTTTCAGACATGCAGAATAATTTAATTTGAAAACCTCAAACCGCCAAAATGTTCTACCGTTAAGAGCAGTAGAAGAATACGACAGTTCAGTGCAAGTACAAGCTAATGCAAATATTGCAAGTACTGAAACAATTGGGTGCCATATAGTCCAGTATAGTCAAGAGTTGTGAGGTTTACAGATGCTGTCTGAACAAGTGTGTCTTTAGGAGTTGCCAGGAGGTGGACAGGGACTGAACAATCCTGATATCTGTGGCTAGGTCATCCCACCACTGAGGGGCAAAGGTGGAGAAGGAGCGGGCTCTGCAAGCGGGGTAGTGGAGGGGGGTACAGTTAATCTGCTAGTGGTGGAGGAGCGGAGGGGGTGAGGGGAGATGTAGGGAGAAAAGGAAGTTTGATTTAGAGAGGTTGAGTTTGAGATGATGTGAGTGCATAGGAGGAGATGGCCAAGAGGCAGGCAGAGATACGGGAGGAAATGTCAGTCAGAGGGGTGGAAGGAGAGGAAGATCTGGGCATTATCAGCATAGAAATGACATGAGAAGACATAGGAGGAGATGAGGGGACCCAGGGAGCAGGTGTAGTGAGAAAACAAAAAAGGTCCCAGGACTGAGCCTTGGAGGACATCTGTCGAAATTGAGCAAGAGGCAGGGTGAGCCACGCTAGGACACCCGGAACGTGCGATCGGAGAAGTAGGAGGAGAACCAGGCAAGAGCGGTGCTGGAGAGTCCCAGGTCAGTGAGGGAGGACAGGAGAAGCGAGCATATGGTGTTGTTATGGTATATACTTTTATATCTGCTTCAGCCACGTTGCCTTCTTTTCACAAGCGCACTTCTGCAAACTTGCTCGCATAGAGTTCCAGGACAGGCTGCAGCAGGCCCTCCTCTCAGCAGCGCAGTAACCAGGAGACGCACCCAAACTCATCCTACAGCTGCATAACAACATTTTGAGGACATGAAGTCCCTCATTCACCTCATCGCCGCCTCAATTACCTCAATTAATACGTGGCTCATCGATATGGACAAACAGGATGCTCCTCCATCACTTCAAGGCAGTATTTACCTTCTCTTCGGGTTCAGCACTTCTGGTCCCCACAGCTGACGTACCGACCTACAACTGGGCGTCAGCTGCCCTCAATGGTCCACAGTAAGTACTTGTAGTCAGAAATCAAGTCCAGCCACCACCTATGGATTCTACTTTTGATATTTGTGCAACATTTATGGCTAGATTCTCAAAGCTATTTTCCAAGCTCATTTCATTTGATTTTCAAGTACTTTTTAAATCATTCGATATTTGCATTATTCCCAAGGCAGAAAATTCACATTGCGCCTTCCCGCTCTCACCTCAACTGCAAAAACCTCGATTCTCACGTAAAAATATCTTTCAGAAGCAAGTCCACTCCTCCATTCATTCTCTTCCTACAGGCATCTTAGCAGCTCACCAATCAATTGCTAGTATGCCCGGAGTGGGGGGCACCCTTCCCGCCAGGACTACCAGAGGGGTTTTTCCTCTCCACCCAGCAGAGGGATGCACATAACCCACCTTACTGACCATCTCTCTTTGTCCTTGTTTGTTCTTCCCTGTTTTTTGTTGTGCATTGGCACACTGTATTTTGTTTCTCTTCACATGTGCGGTCCTTGCTTTTTCTTGTTTCACCCACAGACTCTATTGTTTCTCTCTCACTGTACCAGTAGTCATCTACAATCCTTAAATACTAAAAAACCAAATACTAACAAACTCTATCTTTCTGATACCCCTGCATGCGCACTCCAGTGCCTGGCCTTGGAGGATTTGCCTCACCTCTTCGAGCGTGATTTAAAAAAACTATTGTTTACGTTTTAGGAGGCTGTAGGTCTGTACCTATTGTACCCATACAACAATTTTTTTTTTTTAACAGTACAGTTAGGGACATTAGACTACTCTTATTTCAGATCATTGGAAAAAAAAAAGAAAAATATGTCATGTATTGCATGGGCTTTACAAAAAGAGTCAGGTTTAAAAATGCAGTTTACTCTTTACTTTAGATCATCCATCCGAATGCATCTCACCAGATTTGATACACACTTACAACCTCGAATTCAGTTTGATACATTTCACCTGCTTTCCACAAAGAATGACACTTTCTAGAAAATATAAATCAATGAACAAAGCTGTTAAATGAGCAACACATTCATGTGAATGTTGAAAGTAGAAATCTGTAGCAAGTTTTAAATAACAAATAAACTAAAATAAAAGAGGATAGCATCTCGCTTTCATCTTGACAAATTGGTCAACACTACTCTGTAAGTCTAATGTTTTTACTTTGTCAGGTTAGCTCGCAATAACCAAAAAATCACTCAATCTCTCATCCCCAGTAGCTGTACGCAGGTATGTATTGACCCTTTTCATGCACGGAAAGAACCTTTCATTTTCTGAACTAATACCAACATTTGCATACAGTGTCAATATGTCAGAGAAAATATGTCCATTGATTTTAATGTATAATATTGCCTAATCATTTTTTTTCCAAATAACTGCTAATTTAAGCAATGTAACATTTGAAAACAGTAATTATAAAAGTACATTTCAACCAGAATGTGCCTAATACTGTAGTGTACCACCATAAATACAATATTTCTGCTGATCCACTGTGAAAAAGACAACAATATGTAGAGCATCTATGCAGTCCTCTACCGTTCTAAAAGTAGTGCAATGTGACGTCACAGTTTTTTGGGTGTTTAAATTATATTCTGCGAGAACAGCAATACCAAATACATTTATCTGTCCCCCGTTTTTGTTCCAGCCCCCCACCCACCCACGTTGGTGGGGCAACTCCCCCCCCCCCCCATAGCAAACTATGCACCTGATGTTTATTAAAACAGAACAAAATAGCATTATCCATTCAAAATGATTATACATCAAATGTGTTTAAATATTTAAATGCTTTCCCAAAAAACTATATTTTTTTTTAATGTTGACCTTGTAAATAAAGTAATAAAAACAAATGTTGTTGTTATAAAAGTTCTTATTTAAAACAGGTCTAGAAAAATGTTTCCATTTTAATGTATGTTGCCCCTGCAGTAATGCATTTACAGTTGATGTTATCTTCGATTTATAAATGTTAGAAAATCTACATTATTTCTTTATAATTGATATTAAGTTTCAGTTTAGTTTTGTTGATTATTTGAGACTGCCGCAGGGAGGTTGTTCGGGGCAAAGTCACGAACAGCAACTTAACAGCGACTGTGATCAACACTATTTGATTTTTGGGAGAGGGATGTCACGTGTTAAAACAGGAAATATACAGAGAACTTTTGATAATTAAAGAATGGAAAAATGAATGCTTTAGATTTGTAATGTGATGCACTAAAGCAAATTTCAGACTCCAAGTCCATCAAATATTTGTATTCCTAAAATGTGTGTGTTAGGTGTGGGGTGCATTGACATTTAATACCTTAAGCTTGGAGCTTTGTGGTCATGGTAAATATGTGAGTTTTTTTTCTTAGAATGAGAGTCCACCAGGTTCTGTGTCATTAGCAGGTATAGTATGATTATTTTCGTCTTGTGTGTGTGAATGCCTTGCATATTGTATTGGGAAAAATGAATATTTCATGTCCTTGAAATCAAATGGGACACAAGTGTTAATACCACTACAGTGTGTAATTGAAATTCCCTATGTTTATTGCAGTTATGTTCTTTGAATTATGTTTTTGTTTTAATTTTGTCTACAGTTGATACTTTGTTGACAGGAAATAGAACACATAACATCTGGTGCAAAGGGAATTTAGCTTCTGAATGTGTTCTTATAAGCATTGTGTTTATTGTTGTGACTAATATTGCTGGATAGCCTCCAGTTCTATTATACATTCAGACAGCATGCTGGTATACAAAAATAAAAAAAATAAATGCGTTAGAAGCTACTTGCTCTGGAAGTTGTTTTACTTCCCAAAAAATCAGTAAAAAAGAAAAAAAAAAAAGTACGACCCAGTCTTCTTTGAAAGCCCAAGACTGAATGACAGGGAAGGTTCGGGAGGATTTTTAAAAAACTCTTCAGAGGTTTGCAGCTAGTAAGCATGTTTGTAAGAGGAGACTTATCTCCCTTAACACCAAGCACTTTGGCTGATGTTCAAAAGTTAAACCAACAAACGAAAACCACAAAGTTAAACTGCTATATTCACAGAGATGGAGTCTCAAGACCTGGTCTCAGACTCGAGGACGATCTCGAGGCCACGTTTTAAGGTCTTGGTCTTGGTTGCGGTCTCAGACCGTCTGGTCTTGGACCTGGTCTCAATCTCGGCACGTCGGGTCTTGGTCTTGATAACAGGCAGCACGCAGATTGGTCTCATTCATAAACATTCTCAAGATTATTTTATTTCCTCGAAAATGACTAAATTTAACACATTGGACTTCGTGCTGCTACAAAGTCTCTCAGCCTCTCCCATGAAGCAAACTTTGTGCTTTGCTACATTTTTTGCTACCGTGTTTGAAACTCCACAGCGCTTTGAGATGCTTTGCATTTAGGCGCCATATAAAGTAAAAGTTGTTTATTACTAGGCTCCCAAGCCAAAGGCTGGGAAGCCTATTGTTATTGTTAAGATTTTTTTTTTTTTTTTTTTTTTTCTTCCCAAAACTTTAAACTGCTGCTGCTTTGAAGCTGTGTGACTGATCAGGTTCTGACTTGGCAGGTAACAAGCTGGATAGATTGGCTGTCTGATGCTGAAAAAATGTTAATGCTGCGTCCTTGCAATTGGTGTCGTTACACATTTTTAGATCAAACCTTTTGAATTCTTCTTGGGAATCGGTGAAATGATTGACCTGAAACTTGGCATACATCATCAGCATCTAAACCCGCATCAAGTTGGTGAAGCAGAAGTTGCTGTGATAAATTTTAATGTCAAAATGGCTGCCACAAATCTTATCGAAACGTGCCCCTAAAAACAAACTGCTGCTGTTTGAAAACTGTTTGTCCAACAAACTCCAAACTTGGTAGTTATCATCCCGGTACGTTTGGTCTCGGTCTTGGTCTTGGTACGTTTGGTCTTGGTCTTGGTCTCGTTCTCGGTACATTTGGTCTCAATCTTGGTCTTGGTCTTGGTACGTTTGTTCTCAGTCTTGGTCTTGGTCTCGTTACGTTTGGTCTTGGTCTCGGTACGTTTGGTCTCAGTCTTGGTCTCGGTCTCGGTACGTTTGGTCTTGGTCTTGGTCTTGGTCTCGGTATGTTTGGTCTTGGTCTCGGTACGTTTGGTCTTGGTCTTGTCTCGGTCTCGGTACGTTTGGTCTTGGTCTTGGTCGTTTGGTCTTTGTCTTGGTCGTTTGGGTCAGTCTTGGTCTTGGTCGGTCTTTGGTGGTCGTGGTTGGTCTTGGTCTCGGTACGTTTGGTCTTGGTCTCTCGGTCATTTGGTCTTGGTCTCTTGGTACGTTTGGTCTCATCAGTTCTTGGTCTTGGTCTTGGTTCGTTTGGTCTTGGTCTTGGTCTCTGGTACGTTTGGTCTTGGTCTTGGTCTCGGTTCATTTGGTCTTGGTCTTGGTCTTGGTCTCGGTGGTCTTGGTCTTGGTTTGGTCTTGGTCTCGGTCTTGGTCTTGGTCTCGGTACGTTTGGTCTTGGTCTTGGTCTTGGTCTCGGTACGTTTGGTCTCGGTCTTGGTCTTGGTCTCGGTACGTTTGGTCTTGGTCTCGGTATGTTTGGTCTTGGTCTTGGTCTCGGTTGGTCTTGGTCTTGGTCTTGGTCTTGGTCTTGGTCTCGGTCTTGGTTGTTTGGTCTCGGTCTTGGTCTTGGTCTTGGTCTTGGTCTCGGTATTGGTTTGGTCTTGGTCTTGGTCTTGGTCTCGGTACGTTTGGTCTCGGTCTTGGTCTTGGTCTCGGTACGTTTGGTCTTGGTCTTGGTCTTGGTATCTTGGTTTGGTCTTGGTACGTTTGGTCTTGGTCTTGGTCTCGGTACGTTTGGTCTCGGTCTTGGTCTTGGTCTCGGTACGTTTGGTCTTGGTCTTGGTCTCGGTACGTTTGGTCTCGGTCTTGGTCTCGGTACGTTTGGTCTTGGTCTTGGTCTCGGTACGTTTGGTCTCGGTCTTGGTCTTGGTCTAGGTACGTTTGGTCTTGGTCTTAGTCTTGGTCTCGCTACATTTGGTCTTGACTACATCATTGAATATTCATCAGGTTGTCACACTAAACACTTTAATAGCATTGAACATACTTGAATTACCTTGTGGTAATAATGCTCCTGTCAAACAGAAAAATGTAGGATTTTTAGAAAAATTTAGTTTTTTAGAGAACAAACAAGCATTAGATACCCTGTTAAAATGTAGCATTTACTAGACATGTCAAGGCATGTTAATTAGACATCATGATACATTTTATATCACTAACTTCATGGCACATTTCAGAACCTCAGTACATTGGATTTTGCTACAGGCAATGTTTTCACTGATGGCAGCAGTAGTTTATTTACAGTACCTGACATCCTTATACTTTTGCCTTTGTGAAGTTACCCTATGATTGAATGCTGCAGTTTTGACTAAATTACCTGAATTGTGAATGTGTGGGTGTAAGTTTTGCAAGATGCAGACACATGGGGTCAATTGCAGCGAACTTGCAGTGTTAGAACGGAGTTGCATACCAGCTAGTACGGTATTATCTCAGGATCATCCCCAGATATGTACTAACTCAATACCAATTGCAACGAAAAAAAAAGTGGAACAAAGTTGGGGACTAGCTGATCTCTAGCTTTAGTACGGTACTAAGGATTATGGTTTGTTTAGGTGTGCTTCCAAAAAGGAACTGAAGAGGGCCAGAGCTCAAAATCTGAGTTATTATTTTTAAAGGAATTCTCACAAAATCTAGGATTACAAAATCCGGATCACTTGATCCAGATTACATTTTGAAAAAAAGCTCCGATCCGCTGTAGGGCCGCGATCCCTTCGTTACGAGCGTACCAATATTCTTGTGTTGTGTCACCTACCAGTCCTCACCCCTGCTCCATGCATGCTACAGCCTACTAACATGTAGCATTGGCTACTAAAAGCATACTTTGACACAAGTCTACATATAGCCTGTTATATATAATTTTAAAATGTATTACTCATATATTAAATACTGCAATTCCGTTCCATATGGGTAATACATAATTATTATACATTTTTAAATATATTCTCAGTTATTTCACAGTATTTGTAATAAATAATCTCAACTGTAATTGTAATATTTTGCCACAAAAGTTGTCAATACATTTTGGGGGTTTTCACATTTGTTCAACTTAGTACGGTACTATAAATCGTTAGTCTATAGAAAGGCTTAGACTAACTTAATCTCGTACTTAATATCCTCTAGAGGGCAGCAGCAGTTATCTTGGGTTTGTTGCATTTGAGATCATATTCAGTACGCATCGGGACTGTCTTGAGCTGCCAAGTTCCTTGCTTTTTGGTATTAACTTGCGTACTAGTTTAGTACGTAGCTCCATACTATTACCACGGCGCTTTCAGTTCGTTGAAATTGACCCATGGGCTTTTAAGCAAACGGAAGCTGGAATCAAATAGTTTGATTTAGATTTATTATTATTATTATTATTATTATTATTATTATTATTATTATTATTATTGTTATGTTACTTTGCAATTTTTACAATTATTGATATTGCATACTTTCAGTTTTAATCGACATTGCGCTTTGAGATACTATTAGTGTGAAAGATTGGTGCGAAAGGTGCTATATAAATAAAATAAATTAAAATAAATTCAAATTGAAATAGTAAATTACCCTTTGAAGTTTTCAAAATACATTAGATATCACTTGAGGTTTGTCATCCACCATCTTCTCTGTGATGGCACCACCATTAGTTATTCAGTCACTTGTTAAAGTTAATAGGGCACAATGTGGTGTACAGCACAAAATATGTGTGAGATACAGCACTATGTAGAAACAAAACACGTGTGGCAATGTCATCACCACTCTACCGGGATTCACAAGAAACTTATAAATAAATAACCAATTTCATATGAGTGTGGACAGCTGTTTAATTAATATAAATACAATTCAAGAGGGATATAATTGTAGTGCCATTTTAAATATTAAGGGTTTAGAAGCAAAAAGTGTGATGAATATTGTTTGTAAATGTACAATACATTTTCAATTCTTAAACTAATTTGTATTGACACTTAATGTAAGTGTTACCTCATTTTCTGCCCAGCCCCACCTACACTCTCTGTCTGTTTAAATGTCAAGCTGGTGAGGGTGGCAGAGTTGAGATTGTCACATGGTTTGCATGTAATGAGGGAGGCTGTTCAGTCCCAACACTCAGGATACTCCAAACAAGCTCACAGCCATGTAAAGGCAGATGTACGGAAAAATGACTCATTGGAGCAACAAGACCCAGAACCACAGAATCATTGCAAACACCATAACATAGTAAGGGAAACGTAAACAGAAAGAAATTAAAATAAAATCTTATGCCACTTGCTCTTTAAAATAATGCATGTGTAATGAGGAAGCCTCAGAGATTCTGTCTTTCAGTGAAAAAAAAGAAGTATATTTTTTTCAGCTGGGATAACTCAAAGCCTCGTGACGTTTATTTGATAACTTTCTGGCTCCAACATACAGCAGTACAGCGCTACAAATCTATTTAAGACCCAACTGCCCTGACTAATTTGCTCACTTCACAGCTCTGTTGCTATAAATTCAGCTGGAATGACACTGATAAGGATAAAATGTTACTCATTCATTACATTTCCAAGTCTGTTAGCACAGGCCCAGGAGGAATTTATTTAAGAGGCATTCGCAGTGACTGGAGCCTTTCACATTTTTTAATTTGTCATAACATGTCACATCATATTTGGCAACTCCTTTCCATCAGGCGCATAAGGAGGATTGTCTGTCAATAGAATGTCAAGGAAGGCTGCAAACAAATGAACCCTGCCAAGCACTAGAGCAAATAACAACCTCCAAAGAGAATAGAAAAGTAACAAGGACAGAGTTAATGTCTTCTTCAATGTAACTCCTAGCAATTATTTGGAAAAACTTTTGAATAGAACTTTACAAGTTATTCAATAATGAATAATACCAACCTTGGGGAGGTTTACTAATCAGTCCCCACATTGAAACCTTAACTCTTCTGTTTTATTTGATTCCCATCTGCTTGGCATTTACTGTTCAACCTCCAAATATATGTTACACGACAAACCAACAATTTACGGCGTCTCCAGAAATTTTACTCAGTGTTTCCTAGTGTCCTCACAGCTAGTCAGGAAGGAGGGACATTGCCCAGCAGCAACCGGGAAATGTGTTTATTATTATTTTATAGTAGGTTTTATTTTTTAATGGGAAAAGGGTAAAGTTTTTCCGGTGTTTGTTGGCTATCCACTGAATTTTTTTTTTTTTTTGTATTTGGGGTGTTTTATCAGTTAAAACCAAAAATCAGAAGCCCTACTCAAAATATACACCATTTAACAGCAAATCATATAATAAAAAAGTGTCTGTTTTTACTTTATTGCATGGTATCATAAGAGCTTATTTAAGTGCACTGTAAAGATCAATATCATGCAGCGATATTCTTTTTTTCCAGTTCAAAGTAGTGATTGTTTCTTGTTTCATTGGTCATTACACTGAAAATGTATTCCCTTCCTTTTATGGTGGTCCGTTGAACCTGCTACCTATATATACACAAATGCTTGTGTAAAACTGGCAAATGGCCTCCCAGTGGTAGTTGCCAGCATGGACAGGTCAATGAAAAAGGCGAATGAAATGAGATGGACATGCAAATGTCACCTGTCATTCAGGAACACTGATATTAACTTTTCCTGCCTTATGGGCTCAATGCTGGCCACAGCCTTCACATCTGGTGTGCAGCCAGACAGCCCTTTTTTACTAGATTTTTCCAAATAGATTTTCATTAATGGTTTTGTGTTTGGAAGGATTGCCAGTGGCTTTCGATGAAGTTCTATACACAGTTACTCACTTTTCGCATTTAGGAATTGCTTTCACAAATATAAAGACAATTGCTGGGCAGGATGCAATGTGTGAACCTGGTCTGATTATATGCAGATTCTAGCAAGGACTGGATTTTCATTTCACAGCAATGCAGCTATTTGGATATATGCCCTGTAGAGAATTGTTTCAAGTAACAGATATTCCACTGAGGCTGTTAAAGGGATATTACTAATTTAAACATGATATAATTTTACCACATACCACACCTTATAAATGTTCACCACAGTAAAAGCATTATAAAGTGTCATAAAGAAAAGTGACAGCATGATAAAGCATAGATGAGCATTATAAAGTATCATTTAAAAAAATGGTAAACAATGGTAAGCTATGGTAAATACACAGTAAAATTGTGTGAAAAGCATGGGAAACCTGCAAAATTACTGTGAAAATGCATATTAGTAAACTTTTATAGGGGAAGGAGCAAAACAATGACAATGTAATGATTTCTATCTTAAAACAATACATCTAAACATGTAAAAAGCATTAAAAAAAACAAAAAAAACCTGCTATATTATAGAATTTCACCTGTGATTTTGTTGTTGTTTTAATCTATTTTATCACCACTTGGTGGCAATATAGGAGCACTGTTGAATAACTCCTTTTGCATAACTGTTGCTGGCAGTGTGAATTATGAAAGTAATGCAATGCGTTCCGCTCTCCAATTGTCTGATTTTCAGAAAAGCTAATTTTTTTTATTTGAGTTAAACAAGGTCTATTTGAAATCTATAAAAATGTTATTAAATAGGTTACTGAGAGTTTTATATTATGATTAGAGATAACAACACTATTTAAATTGCACATTTGCCATATATTATAATAAATTACAAGATTCAGTTATATAAGCACTTTAAAACCTAAACTATTTGCTACCAATACCATGGTGATAAAAAAAATAAATAGTGTCAATAAGGTTGTATAAGAATATTGTACACATTTAATCGTTTTAGACTACAGACAAAAACTTCATAAAAATAGCTTTTTTTGTTTTCCCTTATCTTTTTCTGGTGTTTACAAATTTTGTGGTTTTAATTGCAGTTTCCTCTAATATTGATTTTTATTCTATTCTGTATTTGCTCAGAAGCTCAGGAGCTGCTCTTTGGTTTTAGTTTCCTGCCCTAGACATATTGTATAATGGAGGCAAGATCTGCCAGTGTCTTATATTAGTAATTCCCACACAGCTGTGCATAGCAAGGATAACAACAGAACACTTGTATTAAAATGAGCTGTCTTCGTGATGGGGCAGGCTGTAACTTCTATAAACACACTATGTTTGATCCAGCCTATGTAATTTACAATATGTCCGGTAATTTACAATACATACTACAATGGTAAGGGGGCAGTAAAAAAATAAGGAATAAAATGCAATTTGCAAGTGGTTACTCTTTAACTCCCTTTTATTGACTCAGAGACTGATCTGTGGCACAGTTATCACGCAGTCCCAAGAACGGCATGTTGTGAAGAACGTGACTTTTACCCCAGCTTCCTTTGTTTAATCAGCATGTATAATCTACTGCAAAGTACATTTCTCCAGATGCACAAATGAGCTGATACAGGTAAGATTTAGAGGTTGCTCTGAATTCCTGCAATTAGCAATTCATGTAAAAAAAAAAAAAAAAAAAAACATAACCCTTCTATAATTTTTTAAAAAAGGCCACATTTGTGTTGTAACTGGAATAAAATGCATCAGCAAGTTATCATCTAAAAGTTAAAAGCTGTAATTAAAATGAAAATGGCACCTAATCTGACTGTCATGAGCCCATTCATCATTTATACATTAACAAGGATTCTTATCCTATTTGTGTTGTCACTTGGTACACACCAGCATGCAGGCATGTGCATAGAAATTATTGCAATCTTATATATCCACAACCATATAACTGATAAGGATGTCTATAAAATTTAAATGACTGGACTTTTTTGGGGGGGGGGGGGGGGGGGGGGGGTTATTCATGTCTGATCTAGAATTGTTTTTCTAAACCTTTAATGAAGAACATGTATTTGCAAATAAGAATCTTAAATTTTGCATCTTACACTTTTTTTTTGTTTGTTTGTTTTACAGAGAAGCTCCCCTCAGAGTTGAGAATCATAAAAATTGTAAAGTGGAGTTGGGTGGTATGAGAGGTTGATTAGAGTTTTTTACACAGGATTTTAAGACTTTGTTTCTGTTACTAATTCACTACAACCCCCATTTCTTACCCTCATTAAAAAAGTTATTACCTCCTGGTAGAAACCAATAATGTAATTTTTGAAAACCCTCCAATCAGCCTAGTTAAAATAGTTGTTCAAAACGATACACATTAAGTTGCTATGCAACAAAATAGCTGTAGTGTAAGGAGCCTCTGTTTTGCAGTTATTTGTGAAAAAGGCTGATGAGAAAACTGTTCAGATAAATAAAATTGATTTACAAATAATTTTACATGTGACCAATATACATTATATAAACCAGTCACAAGATGCTTGATACTGTTAAATACTAATAAGATATTTTATAGCAATAACCTCTCTTTGGTTCCATCTGAAACTTTCTTAGGTCCATCTTCTTCCTGAAATAGAATTCAGAAACGTTCTCTGTTTGCTGAAAATACAACTGGTGGGTTTAGTATTTTTATAATGTGGTTGTGTTTCCGTCATTATGTTTGTGGTTGTATTTTTGTTGCACTTGAATAGATAGGTGAGATGGGAAAATTTGACTGCTTTTACTAGTGATTATCACTTTTATGGTTTTGTGACTAAATATAGCTTTTAAAAAGTGTAGCAGCTCCCAACCAGTTTCAATAATTGATTTAGAATTCCACTAAATCAGTATTTCAGATGTGTAAAGGATAAGTGTCATGAAACACATTTTCACCTATCATTTATTCCTTATAATAATAGCTACAGTTGAAAATGTAGTAATGGCTTTCTGCATAAGGTATTAATCATGTAAGAGATTATTGATTAATACGTTTTTCATTATGTTTAGATTGTGTTTCAATGTGCTTTTATAGTTAAGTTGTTTCTTTTTTTTTACATTTAGTATTTGTCAATTATTTTTGTTATTTTCTCCCAATTTGAAATGCCCAATTATTATTTTGACTCAGCTCACCGCTACCATCCCTGCGCTGAGTCAGGAGGTTACAGACGAACACACGCTGTCCTCTGAGGCGTGTGCCGTCATCTGACCGCTTCTTTACACGCTGCGGATTGATCATCCAGCCACCCAGGAGCTACAGCATCGGAGGACAACGCAGCTCCCGGCCAGCTAACAGGCAAGCCCGTAGGAGCCCGGCCAGACTACAGGGGTCGCTGGTGCGCGGTGAGCCGAGGACACCCTGGTCGACCATTGACGCTCAGCCAATCGAGCACCGCCTCCTGGGAACTCCCATCCACGGTTGGCTGTGGAATTGTCCAGACTCGAACCGCCGACGTCCAGGCTATAGGGTGCATCCGCCACTCATGTTGCTTTAGTATGCTTTTATATTAAGTTTCTTTGCAGTATTGTGTAAGCTTTGTGGACAGAGCACAACCCTTCCTTTCCCCCGCAGAGGGAGTGTGCAATGATAGAGTGGAAACCCCCTATCATTGGACAGAAGTAAGACAAATGGGAGGAGAATCACCAGTTGCTTACAAAGGTATAAATATCAATTCTTGTAAAAGTTTGTTAGTCTTTTCATCTCTTTTAAACTGACTCCGTGGATATCTGTGTTTTCCAATGCAGGCATATGCACTGAGCTGTACTGAGGCCTGGTCAAAACTCAATTTGTAACTCGTGCTTGTATGATTGTACTGGAGGTATACTTTTTTTTCTATAAAGTGTTTTTGAATCAAAAAACATTTATCAGCTTATTTTTCCACTACAAAAGCTGAATTAAATATATTCCTCTTTTCACTTCATAAAACTGAGAAACACATTTCTTTCCAACACGGCAAAATTTTGATGACATGTAATGTAGTAAATGTTGGTGGCCATCTAGAATCTCCTTAGCTCACCTCTGCTTGTGTCATTTGAAAGCTCATAATCTGTTTATATGTAATTCTGATTAGTTTGGGTCCCACTATCAATAACAGGTTTCTTCATGAAATAAAACCTCCACACCACAGCCACATATTATTCTTCAGAAAGGACACAACCGCAGGAGCTTCCTGATAAAATATGTGTTGTTTACATTTTGTTGTTTGTCGTACATGTTCAATGTCTGGCCCTCAGTCCCATTCGTTGGCCCTCATTAGGTCTCCTCTTTAACACTGTCAGAATGTGTGAAGATTCCAATACAATGTGTGGACAATGAATAAAAAAAATGCCACCAAGCTGCTCCATAGCCACCATGACGCCGGCCAAAAAAAATTATGTTCTGGAAGCTGAATGAAATGGCTGCTTATTAATGCTGACCTCATGATGTGGATTAAATTAGATGGAATGAAATGGAGGATAGTAATTGCCAGTAGGCAGGACAAGTGGCAAATCATGTGTATAATAATGCCAAGTCTTTTAGGGACACTGTAAAAAAAAAAAAAAAAAAAAAAAAATTCCAACATGATAGTGACCAGCCCAAACTTTCACACTGTTAAAGAACTCCAAGTGGCTGGTATATGTTTTTGCTTTAATATTAACACCCGCACAGTATCAATCAATCTAGCCATACATAAATTACACAGATTAATTACAATTACACTTGTTAATCTGGCATCAACTGGCTGCTAAAATAGCTTTTTTTTTTTTTTTTTTACCTGGTTATTTTTGGTTATCTACACTATGCCTTCCTGGGAATGCAAGTTTCCGCTTTATTTGCAAAGGTTTTACTCTTTTATGCTCTTTTAGTCCAGGAGCTGTGATCAAACTTCTTTGACTGCCAACCTGGGAGCTTCTCATTTTGGAGTGTCTTTACCAGTGAGATGCTTTTGCAATACTGACAGTGAAAATTAGGCTCTGCCTTGTAGATATATATATTGTTTTTTTTTTTTTTTGGTTTGTTTATAAATGTCTCCAGACAGGTGCAGCCATTTCCAGAAGTAATAATACAAATATAATAATTATAAAATAATAAATTAAAGAAGTTTGCTTTATTCCTGCACACAAATCTACATAGATAAATGCCACGGGTCACAGTGACCTATAACTTCTTATTTGTACACATGACCTGTTCTAAAAAAAATAAACATCTCAAAGGTTCTGTTTTCTGTGTATAAGTTCATGACCCCAACTTAGGAAAAGTCAAAAAATATTATACAGAAAATGAAGCTAATTGGAAGCTAGAGCTGGGTCAAATAGACCCGAAACCTAATAGGAGAGTTAAGTACTAACTGCTTTAGCAGTGTGTCACAGCTTATTTTAATAATTCAAAGATAGTAATCTCTATAGAGCCTCAGAAGAAAAGACTCTACTATGTATGTGTCAGTGCAATTTGTTTTATTTTTGCTTGAAAAATGCAACTAATTCATGAACTTTAACTTTTTTATGTTTTTGTATTAATCCTAGCAATTAAACCTGTAAGAACAATGTGGCTATAATTTAGTGTAATTCAACAGGATTAATCAAGGCTTGGTAGTACATGTTTAAAATATATTTGGTGTAAACTGCTGAGGTCTATAAAGGTCCCTCTGTAAATTAAATAATGCTCAGACTTGGTTTTATTGTTTCTCAAAGATTTATACTGTGACCGGAATTTCATATTATCACAACATGTCCACCAAAAAACATTTTGTTCTAAGCACCTGCCAAACTGAGGGTCTACTATATTTTGACTCAAACTGATGTTTAACAGGGACATGCAACTTTTACGTATCACATTTTAGATGGTAAGGATGCCGTTTGCATAATAAATTAGCAGCCATTTGAGGGACAGTGAAAACTATGTGATTCTGATTTTCTTTATGTTACATGTTAATGGATAAAGCTTAGCCCTGATACTCTAACCTTTTCAGAATTGTATTTTTCATATAAGGGTTTCCCATCTTAATTTAAACTAGTTCCTATATTATGACAGAAAATGCCCTTAGATAACTGAAGAGAAATAGCTTTTGAGACATATGTGAATTTTAAGAGCTAACCTCATTAAATCATGGAATGGAAACACTTACTGTATACATAGTGTTAAGAAAATATTAATGTTTGCAGATTAATTAAAGCTGATGCCCACAGGTGACATGTTGAGTGAGGTAACATCTCAACAAATTAGTTTAGTTTGTTTGAAATGGTCACTGATCTTCCAGCTGATGTTAATGCAACGAGACAGCTCCAAGCAGATTTTCAATTCTCAAGAATTAAGGATTCTAAAGAAAAGATGTTCTGTTTTTAATAACAGAAGACTAAACTGTGGGCAAAATGATTTGTTGTATTTAAATGTATTGTTTAGTGTTTATTTAAGAACGGATGATGGTATTATTATTATTTTATTAGCAGATTGGCTGTCGACCACGCAGATATTAAATTCTTGTGAATGTGGCCATCTCCAGATTGATTCATTTATTGCTAATCTGGAGATGGTTAAGTGTATAAAAACTGGCAGCTTTTGCTGAACGAGGAGGGTGTTTGGAAGGAGAAGTAAAATGAAAGTTAAAAGAAAGTAAACAATTGCTACACTTGCTGGGTTAAGACCAGCACAGTACATGTTTTGGGTGGATGAATTATTTTGTGTTCGTGATTTGTTTTGTTAAAACTTTATAAATTGCTCTGTGACCATTGTTTTTGTCAATCCTTTTGATTTATTTTTGGATTTATAATGAACATGTGCTCCAGCTCTTCAACCCGCAGTACTGTCTCTGTCTGGTCTGGGTACGTCACCACACAGCCGTCCTGTCACAGCAGGGTATTGGGACATCCCATGTAGTTGTTACTTTTCTAAAGACTAAAAACTTCTAATAAAGATAGCTGGACAATGCAATGCACTATACTAAGCAGCTTGACAATTTCTGGAGTGGTGCAACAGCATAGCCTACCCAAGCAATGTAGCAATCTGTTTGTACGAGTTTTATAGGCAAAGTGCAACTCTAATGAAGGGGGGCATCGATCATGGGGTACATAGAAAACCAAGTTGGTAAATAAGATATCAGTATTATAAGTAGAGACAGATTAGATTCCTGTACATAGGTGGGTCAGCCATACCATTGAATAACAATCCCTTCACATTTAAGGGAGGTTTATAACACTTCTTTGAGATCAGCTTACCTGACTGATTCTGTCAGCAAGTAACCTTCGAAGCATTGTGCTTGCTGAGTCTCAGCTGGCAGCACCCATCACCGCGCAGACGGAGTTACAGGATTAAACAGCAATCTTGGGCCCTGTGGTGATAAGCAGAATTTAACAGAATGTACAAACTAGAATAAGATTGTGAGGGAGCTTAGCTGGGATCTAGTGCAGAAATGAAACACAAGGGTCAAGAATGTGCACAACTTGGATATTATATTATTTATTTATTCCAACAGGGAAAATCATCTAAAAGCAAAAACGCTTTTTTTTTTTTTTTTTTTACAGTTACAGATCATATCCCATACTAGCTTCAACATGTTTTCATAACTGGTATCAGTCATGAAGAACAAAGAAAACATTTGACCAAAAGACAATAGACATTTGTACACTTAAAATATGAGTAATTTTCAGTTGGTCATTTTATATGTGTGTGTGTGTGTGTGTGTGTGCGTGTGTAGTTGTGACAGTACAGCATCATTGGCCATGCTGTTAGGACCAGGAAGGGAGACTCAGACACAGAAGTTGCAGTGAAGCGCTAATGTGCATGTTTAATACAAAATAAAACACAGGAACAAACACTAACAAAACATAACAAAATAATAGGTGCAAGAGCCAAACAAAAGGTTTACAAAAACACTCACGAATCGAAACACGATGACAGCATGGAACACCTTCACCTTCACCTTTACCTGCCACACTGCCAAAGTAATATAAGTAACATTTATCACATATTTCTGAAAATCTGGAATTTGTGAAGAAGTGACTAATAACCTTTGAAGATTCATTTCAAATTTAAAACCATAGACTCAAAACTAATTTAGAGTGAATAACATAAAATGAAAAGGATCCTGTGATGGAGTAAGCCCTTAACATATGATCATTTATATTTTTGTTTTATTATTTTTATTATTTTAATGTAATAAATAAAATGTATGTATTGTTTTGAGTAACTGTTTGTTTTGGCCACCGTGCCTTTTTATTTTGTTCCTTTATTATTTATAATTAAAGTGCACAAAAGCACGTTTAAACCTGCAGCTTTCTTGTGTCTGAATCTCCTTCCTGGTCAAAACAACCTGGTCAGTGACGTCATCCTGCCAAAGACCCCTAAAGAGCATGACGTGCATTGTTTGTTGTCAAAGGCATACTTCATCTGCTACTCAAGGCAACAAGTTGTGGGATCAAGAAGATGGCAAAGTAAGAGACTGGAGCCAGAGAAAATCTCAGAGTGATAAACTTTCTTCCAGTGTTCCAGCTTTATTCTACTGGTCATGTCATCTGAAAAGAATGTTTTTCTTTTTCCTATCTGTTCAGTTAAAGTAACTTTGTAGATAAGAACCACAGACCTTTCCAACTATTTTATTTTTGTATTTTTTTGGGTGGGGGTTACCTCAAGGTGAAATAGTAAAACAAACAAAAAAAAATCACAAAGGAGAACTACAAACCCTAATTGTATATAATAAGATACATATCATATACATACTTTTCACTTTATGGTTTCATTCAATCAATGGATCATATCATTATCATGCCCTGCCATTCTTACTTTTTCCCTTAGTACAGAACCACATCATTGCTCATGATCATTAACTTGCCAACAATGCCTGCCAGTGAGTAGCACACTACTTTGGGGTGTTTTGTATTATCTGCAATTGATATCCATTTAACTTTCTTAAGATATTTCTAATCAATTGGGCTTGAAAAATAAGATTAGAAAAGGAATTAAAACTTGAGGATAAAAAGCTTGCTTCTTTATTTTACACTGGGAAGAGTAAACTCAAATCTGTACACTGTACAGAAGGTATAGGTGGTAATAACAGTTGGCATTCCTGTAAGTTAGTAATGAAAGATCACAGTCTGGGGACAAAGCCAAATACGACAGGCAGACCTTGCCAAATCAATTACTTATCATAGACTCCTCAATTATCCGGTAAGCTTGTGGAAAATAAAGCTCGTGGAAAATAAAGTTCAAAGATGAGGTATGTGAAATCATGTAAAAAAAAAAAAAAAGAAAGAAAAAGCAAGTGCATGGGGGGCTTGCTTGGTTTTAACCCTGTTAAGTATTTTTGCCATGGCGTCCTTTACAGTGAACTTGAAAGCAGACGTGTGTGTGTGTTCTTTTTATCAATTACTGTATGAAGTATGTCAATATGGTTATTCAAATACATAAGGTAGCCATTTTTGACTAGTAAACATTATCACTAGGTTTACAGTGACTCATAACTCATAGCTTTACTCCCCCATCGTCTTTCTATTATTAAAATGTGTTGGGACCTATTTTAATTATTGAAAGTAAGAAAGAAATACAAAGTTATAACAACTAGAATTATAATAAGAGTACCTTTGTATTAAAATACGTTGCAAGAGGAGGACTTGATGCTATGATCTTCAGAAACGTTTGCTAAAGGTTTATTGATTGAGTGAAACGTATATCTCGACTGCAATTTATTTAAAAAAAATGTACAATAGAAACAGATTGACCTGTTTTGAGATTATTCAGAGAAGTCTATTGTGAAATGCACTTTAGACAATCTTGATTTATGTGCATTTCCAAAATCTAGAACATTATAGTACAGCGACATAAAAACTCTAGAAAAAGAATATTCCATTCTGTGTACCAATAGCCAATGTTAATACAAGCTGCTGTACTCACAGCCTTGTAAACGAGGATTGCTGTAAAGAACCTTGACTTTGCTTTTGAGCACTGCTTGGTAACCGCTTAGAGTAGGCCCGAGATAAACTCAGTTCCCTTGCTGCAAATGCCAGGGAAGTCAGACAGATTGAAATCAGCATACCAAGGTCATGACAAACATGAACTGAAGAGTCTTATTATTATAATGTAGATACGTACTGCTACATGAGTTTTACAAAATGTAAAATGTGCCGGCGCAGAAACACAAAGGCATTGAAAACAAAACTGCAGAATCAGGCTTTTGTGTGATATTGATGTTTGCTTTTTTGTCTTGAATGGCAAGTTTGTAGTGAATTAGCAGTGCTCCTCGCATCTGGAGGAGAGTCAAGCAGTCAACAGCAAAACAATTCCTGTCAGGAAATATAGTTATATGATTTGGAACATAAAATAAACTGTGTTTTTTTCATATACAGTATTTGCAGGCTTCAAGTTAGAGATGAAAAGTACCGGTATAACTGTATACACACTGGTTTTCAAACTGAGGGCGGATGCACCTGAGACTGAGGGTGACAGGTGTTTTTCACTAATTCAATGTTTAGGTTAAAAAAAATTGTGTAACTCGTTTTATGCTGTTTCAAAATGCATTTTGAACTTCTGAAATGTGTAAAATATTAATATCAGTATAGTTACATTATCATAGGTCATCAAAGCAACATTTCTATAGAAACCACTCGCTGTGCCACCTTCCATTTTACAAATCATTAAAGAAGTGCAACGTCAATGTGGTCTGTGCAGTGACTATAGCACACCATAGCCTGATTATGCTCTATTTGGTTGGGTGCATACCTAAATTAAAAGGAAAGAGAGTTTGCTGGACTAAAAAGTTTGAAAACCGATGCCTTAGTATCAAAACCACTTACAGCACTACATATGCAGACCACACTCCATATTCAGCAATGGCAGCACAATATTACAACAAACACTCCTAGAGCAGCTCACTTATACAACTGATTAAGGGTATCTAGCACTGCAATGGATAACAAGTATGTACTATATTGATACCAGTGGTATGTCAAAATGTTAACTCCAATCAAGGTACTAGCTAAAGCAGTTTTATATTTGTAGGTTTTTAGTAGTTTTATATCAGAATTAGTTTTATATCAGAGTTTTATATAAATGTGTAAATACATTGCATTCTACATCATCAGTAGAAACCAACACAACCTCTAAATTACCTATTGAAGAAAATACATATATTGTAGAGCTGATAGTAGACATTGATTGGCAGGTGCTTGACAGGATGAATAACTTAAGTTTCATTAAAAAAAAAAAAAAAAAGAAAAAGTATAACACAATTCTGGACAACAGACTTTGCATCCCGAACTTTGAAGGGGGCAATAAAGTTTGAGGAATAGTTCAGAACAATTTAAAGATCTACTGAGAGTATTATGACAGGTCTTAGCAAAAAAACATTACATTCACTAAGGTAGTTTCACCTGTAGGTATATTACTTGCCCCAGAGGGAAGTTAGACATTCCAGATCAAGTTTTGTTACACAGAAAACTTAGTGTTACATATGTGATGTAACAGAGTTGTATACTAAAGAACGTAAACCAACAATACACATTGAGGTATACTTGGTAAACAAAGCAGTAATGTTTTTGGCTTTTTGTAATGGTATTTTTGTTATACTCATAACATTTTAAAGGAAATATCTACAGAAGCACAGAGCTGCCATTTTCGTCATTGGAACTGCATATATACTGCTATAGCCAGCATCTTTATGGAATAATGGGAAACCAAGTTCTTTCTTTCTTTATTTTTTACAGGAAATAATAGAAAATTATATCAGAGTTGTTTGACTGGGTGGGGCTCTTTTATTGATTTGACTGCTATATTGGTCACGCTTGTACCGAAAATAGCAACATTTGACTAGTTCTGTATCACGTAAAAAAGATTAGTTTCTGTAGCTAACTGGCTTGTACTTTGAGAAAAATTGTTCCTGTGGTCTGGCGGTCGTGATCTTGCTCGACACGCTTAGGCAATAGTAGACGGGGCGAGGTTGTGGTTGGTGCAAAACAACCAGCTCTCTGATTCCCCTTAGCGATCAGAATGAGAGCTACACAGTTTACATATGTTATGTCAGAGTCCATGTTGAAGTTCGTATGCATTGTAGGAACTTCATACGTTTAGCTGGGTCATTTCAGGACAACAGTTTCACGGATCACCTGCATTTTATCACCTTTGACCTTCTCATGTGCAGGTAAGTCGTCGTCGTCTTTTTTAAAAACAAAAATGTAAATCAGTTGAAATTAAAAAAAAAAGACTTCCTTCCTGTCTGCATTGTGACGCCGCGTGTAAAACAAAACTACAGTACAATAACTTTTTTTTTTTTTTTTGCATGCATGCATTTTATTTTAAAGTGGTTTTGCATTGTCTGATGCCGTCTGATATATGCTTGATGATATGAGAAGAGGAATGCATAGACATGTGCTGTTTGCAGAAATCGGTCTGATAATAGCATCAGATATTAAAAAAAAAAATTCAAGCTGGATCGTCACTATTGATACATTCCTAATGTCAGCAGCAAATTCAGTAGTCGTAGTCGTGGTACTGTATGTATTTAACGCACTAGCAGTTTCGGTTGTGGATACTGTAATAACTGTAATACTGTGACATACAGAAATGAGCGGCTGAACAAACTAGTTGCAGTTCAGTCAAAATATTGTATAACAGTTTTACAACAGTGGACCTCGATACACCTCAGTTTTTCTGGTGTTGAAATCACTTGTGTAATGCATCTGTCGCATGGGTGTCCTGTTTTTGTAGTGCTCACCTGCCTCTCTCTCCATGTTACTAATATGAATGTGAATGCTGACTCAACTCCCTCCCCTTGCAGAAGTGCTTTATGTCAATGAATATCTATAGTCCACACAACAGCCTGTCAGAGATTTGGATTACAGCATTGTTGGTAGTACTTCTGAAATGGGCGGGGCATTCCATGACAAATCACCCCAAAAACTTAGTGTTTTAAACCCTACTGTCGCCAATTGATTTTCTCAAAGCAAACCAGCAATATTACCTTATTGAAATCTTGCACAGACTGCAACTTTTTCTTGGTAATTTTTTGAGATTTTTATTTTTGGGGTTTCACTCCAGTGTCAAAGGTCAAAAAACGTCCTTTTGTTTTCTTTCATATGTATTTTTCTGTAGCATGAGGGGGTAACCATCAACCACATTTTGACCTCACTATGACTTTTGTCCCCTTTACCTGATCAGTTTAAAATGTAAGCTTGAGCTTGTTCGCCTGAAACAACTCCAAGAACCAAGTTTGCTGTAAATTGGACATGGTAGGGTGTTACCTGTTGGTATATTTGTCACAGACTGACCTGCACCAGTGTCTCAGGATCAACCATGGTTATCCACTTCCCCTCATGTTGCCCTGCATGCAGCTCTCCACCCCCACCCAGCAAACTGACAGCACATAAAACATGGCAGTGGAATTGATGCCACCCCTACCAACAAGACCTGCCTAAGCAGTGTAGTGTTTTAATAACAACCCTAACAGATGCATTTTTTTTTTTTTGCAAAATAACTTTTTTTGAGAATATATGGTTAGAAAGAAAACACCATTTGTTTTGTAATATAGAGCTCTATAAGTAAACGTGGTTATAGTTAGAAACTTTTGTAACATACTTTTTTCTTAGTTTTCATAGTGCAAGCAAAGTTATATTTCTAATGATATCGTAACATATTGGCACCTATCTTCATTTAAACAAGACAGAACATGGGTTTCACAGATACTGTCAGACGTTTCTTTCTGAATAAATAGTGTAGCAAAGGATGTGACAGAGAGAGACCTATACAATTCTTTAAAACATAAATTAATATATTTTTGTATTATTTATTGTAAAAAACTGGAGCCAATTTAATTGATGTACAATTGTTACTGGGGTGGGCAAAAAAACAAGTACTTAAAATAAAGTATGCGTGTATGCATACTAAAAGTACATTCATTTCAATTTGTTATCTTAGAAGAAGTAAAGTGAGATGACTCTTAACAACATCTATTGCTGTAATATATATTGTAACAAGGCAGGAAGGGGGTTAATATCCTCCCTGCCAGAAACGTTTATTTATTGTTTACTGTGTAAAGGCTTTTTTGTGAAACCTGTGTGTTTTGTTTTTATCAAACAGGTAAACAGCTTAATTGTCCAGTTATTAGTTTAGCTTCCAGTTTGTGTTTAGTTAGAGCTCGAAGAGAGCTAGGTTTTTGTTTATTTTGTTTTTTTAAAAATATTGCGTTGAAAATTCAAGTCCTTTGTCTGGGTCTGCTTTAAAAGAGGCAAACGAAATGCGGAGAGTGAAGCCTGGTTTACTATATATATATATATATATATATATATATATATATGTGTGTGTGTGTGTGTGTGTGTGTGTGTGTGTGTGTGTTAGGTGGGCTTCAGTGTTACAGGAAAATAATTATTAAATTAAATCAATATTAAATAAAATGTTGTTTTTGGTAATTCAGGAACGGCGAATTAAACTGGGTAGATAATGAACTGCAAAAAATAACATTTTATAAGGAAAAGGAGTTTCAATGGGGTATGCTTTTTTCTTTTCTTAGTCACTTTCCGAGGATTATTGGTCTTGCTCGCTTGTTTGGTGCTCCCGTTGGTGGGGGATGATTGTAAATCTTCACAGAGGCAAATTTGTTAAAAGTGGCTAAAATCGTGAATTGTGGGTGTTGTTGAGTGATTGAGAACGAGACATTTTGTCTTTGAAAGTGGTCTCTGGGTGTACAGGAGTCAAATATGGGCCAAAGGTCAAGTATATCAGTTTTCTTAACTATGTACAACTATTACAGGAGTTTACTTGGCTGCCTTTTGATGTGTATGCTAAAGTCTACATCCAAATACATTTCAGGCAGTTCAGCAAGATCAAATTACATATGTTACAAGAATACACACTTCAACAAATCTGTTTCTACAGTGCTTGAAAAACTACTAGAATGCGGGTCAACTCACCCAAAAAGTAAGACCCTAACCCCTCTGATTTACACCAAACTAAGAATAAAACTAAATTCACTTGAATCTTTGACTTGGGTTTTCGGCATTGACCATGATATACTTTTTAACATTATCTGTGAAGTCCCAAATCAAACTCTTCCCCCTACCAGAAGGAAAAAACTGCCCCCAAAAATGCATTAGTTCAGTGATGGCTTTGCTGAAGACTTTGATTTATTTCTACAAAATGCTGTGATTGTACAGGCCTTTAGCTGACTTTCACACGATTTGATTGGCTGTTGTAATGCTGAAATTTGCATATTTCCTGATTAACCATTGTTCTCTATTTATTGCTTTCATTCCCCTTAACTCGAAAGCTACTTTATATATATATATATATATATATATATATATATATATATATATATATATATATATATATATGGCACTTTATATATTAATGTCTCTGCAGTTAAATACTTAAGAGCAATGAATATAAACCCTGCTCGATTACGCTTGTAGAGACATGGTTGGTCGCACACTCAAAAATCTTATTCAGACTTGACTGCTCAGTCTTGCCATGGTGTATGATTTTTGTGTACTGTCTTCAGCAACCTCACCTTGTTAGCTGAGTTTGGCTGTTCCTCACCCAGTTTTATTCCTCCTACACAGCTGTTTCTGTTTCAGTTAATGATTGTGTTTCAACCTATATACTGAATTGATGATCATTAGCACCTGTCTGGTATAATTTTTAAATCATACACCTGACTATGTGCCTACAAAATCCCTAACTTTGTGCAAGTGTACCTAGAAGAATTGATGCTGTTTTGAAGGCAAAGGGTGGTCACACCAAATATTGATTTGATGTAGATTTTTCTTCTGTTCACTCACTTTGCATTTTGTTAATTGATAAATATAATCTATTAACATGTCTATTTTTGAAAGCATTCTTACTTTACAGCATTTTTTCACACCTGCCTAAAACTTTTGCACAGTACTGTATGTGCACCAGATTCCTGTTCATTTTGTTTTAATAAACAAACACAGCGCATTTGGACACATAGGGTGGCTTATGTAAAAGCAGAGTAACTGAAGAGTTGCTACTCTCAGAGTAAACAGCAGAGTAAGGTTAGTCTGCTTTCACCACAGCTGAGTAAGCTTACTAAAGAAGTAAATAAGAGTAAGTTAAAACTGGGTAGAGGCTGGTTTAGTAGAGGAGTAGGCTATATTCTTTCATTTAGTATTTGGAATATGGATGAGTATTTATTGGATTTTGAGCAAATATTTGATTTTGAAGGACAAGAAGACCTGGAAGAGTATTTAGAGATCAGACTAACCTTTTTATTGTTTACAAAAGATACAGTACAGGGACTGGTGGAGACGATTTCTGGAAACATACAACACCTAACAAATAGAAATAAATAGTTTTCTCACTGCAACAGGTACTTTTAACATTAAGGTTTTTAGCAGCTGGAAATGTTCATAAAGTATCTGGTGACCTACTAGGAGTAAGTGAGGCATCAGTCTGCATAACTGTACATAGGGTTGCCAAGGCAATTTCTAGCCTTGACTTCCAGGTAATAAAGTTTCCAAAGAGAGGAAGATCTGCCTCCTGTGAAAAGGCTGTTCCACAGAGCTGTTGGCTTTCCTAGGGTAGTAGGGTGCATTGACTGCACATGTGTTAAAATATTGGAAATTTGAAGCTGGTGAAATTACTGGAGTTCTACTTGGGGACAATGAGTATGCCTGTACCCCATTTTTTAAAATAATAATAATAATAATAATAAATAATAATAATAATAATAATAATAATAATAATAATAATAATAATCTTTATTTTATATAGCACCTTTCATAGTGGAACACCATCACAAAGTGCTTTACAAGATACGAGACTAGGGTGTGTGAACTATTCATCAGTTGCAGATTCACTTACAAGAACGTCTCACCTGAAAGACAGAGCACAAGGAGGTTAAGTGACTTGCTCAGTGTCGCACAATGAGTCAGTGGCCGAGCTGGGATTTGATAAGATCAGTGGTAGAGTGGTTGTTCGGAATATTAAAAAGAAGATTTGCCTGCCTTGGAAACTGTTTAAGATTAGACCATCTTGATGTGACATATAATAGTGGCAGTCACAGTTCTGCACAGCATGTCAAAACTAGCAGCAGAAGAGGAGTGGGAACTTCAGGAAGCTGATGAAGATGTTCATGCTGTGGTCCAACAGAATGATAATGCAGAGAGCTTTCATCATTCAGCACTTTTCTTAAAGTGAGTTTAAATAATGGATGTATATTTCATCAAACTAGCATCTTTTAACCGTATAAATGTATCTACACACACAAACACACTGCTATAAATCTAAATCTATTATGCTATTTTGTATCTAAATTATGTGTATATTGATGTAGGTTAAAGTATGTAAACTAGAAAATAAACTTTTTAAAAGTATTTTATTAATACATAATTTAATAATTACAATTGGTTTGATCAGTGGATGATTAAAGTTATGGGGAAGGAAATTTATTTTAGACAAAATTTTGTGAAAAATACAATGTAACTAAAAACTAAAAAGAACCTTTAAAACTCTTGATTACAATTTAACAATAAATAGGAACTACACATGTTGCTTGAAATAATTAAATACAATGTACAATAATTCATAGGAACTCAAGTATATGCAATCTGATTTACATCCTTATGATGAACATTTGTTAAATCAGATAGCTCAAAATCCTCAGACTCTGGATCATCTGTAACATTTAAATTAGTTTATTGCACATAGTTTATTGAGTATCTGTCCATCTTTTTTTTTTTTTTTTTTTTTAATAATTCTAATTTCTCCATTTTAAGCCATGCTTGTTTCTTTTCATTTCTGCATCTTCATTCAGTGTCCTAATGCGCAGTTCCTGCTCTTTTAGGAACACCACCTTTCCCACAAGGTGCAGTTCTTTGACGAGGTCTACTACAGCACTGTTATCATTTTTGCAGAACTGTGGGCTGTGTATGCAGATTTCAGTACTGTCAGTGGCAACAGAAGTGCCTGGATCCTGAAATGTTAATTGGTCTTGAACTATAATAATAATAATAATAATAATAATAATAATAATAATAATAATAATAATAATAATAATAATAATAAAATAATAATTAAAAAAAAAAAAAAGTATAATCTTAGCTGTTATCATTTTAAAATGTGTTAATAAAGATTACAGTTGTATTTTTGTTCAGGTATTTTAATAAAAAAAACAAAAAGAAAAAGAAAAAAACTTTACCTGACACCGATTCTACAGATAAGCATGCATTATTAATTCTTCCTGCTTCATATCGCTATCTTGGACCTCTTCAATATAGGCATAGTTTTGGGGTGTAATTTCTTTAATTGTGAGTGACAGGGGGTCGTTCTGCCTTTCTACAGGTCCACCTCCAGTCCTTTTTTTTTCTTTCTTTTGCTAGTTCTTTTTTTTGTCTTTCGCTTTAGTTCTTTCCATGCAACCTGTAATTTTTTCAAAATCGCTGTAATTTTTCCCCCTTTTTGTTGCTGTTTCCATATCTAGATCAAAAATAAATAAAGGTGGGGTGTCATGGTTAGTGTAATTCTATTTATTTATCTAAATTGTATCTGGCAAGTTAATTTTGTTTACTTTGTAGACTGAAAAATAAGATGGATTTATCATTACTTGCATTACAAACAAAATTATTTTTAAGATGTTTCCTCTTTATTTGTATAACGTCACAATCGCCAACAGTCAATAAACACTACTTTGGATTACAATATAAAAAAGGTACTGTTTACAAAGTGTAAATATAAATGCTAGAAATTATGTAGGCTACAATGTGTCTATGTTAATTAGGCTTCCAGACCCATGGCTGGGTAGCCTATTGTTAGTTTTTTTTTTTCTTCCTTTGTTTTTTTTTTCAAATGGCTCTAAAATCAACAGCACAGGTTACATGGTTTGGTGGCCATATTGGATTTTTCAAGAATTTTGGACAATTAAAAAAAATCATCTTCTCCAAAACTGCTTATGGTAAAGATCTGAAACTTGGGGCACAGACTACCCTTATGCCCTAGATTTACATTTATTCAAGAGAAGTCGATTGGCCACATGGTTCAGCGGCCATGTTGAATTTGTCAAAAAATATGCTAACGTCTTCTCTTAATATCTCCTTATTAATTGTGTGCAAGGCAAGTCATTACATAAAATAACATGGCCGCCACAAGCCAGTCAAATTTCAGCTGTGGTCAATTTACATATATTGCAGTGTTTATCTATGGTAAAATGTGGTAAAGCAATGAAACTTCATATAAGTAGTAGAGGCCTATGAAAATTAATGTCAAAGAGAGAATGAAGTTGATTCGTCACATGGTTTGGCAGCCGTATTGGATTTTTCAAGCCAAATTTTTGAATGTCCATAAAATTCAAAACTTACTTTGTAACTCCTTAGAGGGTGCAGATAGCGTCATGGTTATTATGGAACACATATACAAACCTATAAACATCATATTAATGTACACAAATGAATTAAGCTGATTGGTCACATTTACTCAAATTTTGTATGTTCCATAACAACAACAACACTTTTTCACAGGTACTCTTGAAACTTTACAGAATAGTAGAGGCATGTGGGAAATAATGTCCACAACTGAGCAAAGCTCATTGGTATTATGGATCACAATGCTTACGTTTTACGATAACACCTTGGAAGCCATAAAGTTGCTAGCAACTTCTAGTTATTATAGTCCTGCACATCTCTGTCCAGGAGAGAACTGAGAGACAGGTGGGAAAGAAAGGATGTTCCCGGCAAGTACTTTAAAATATATGATTCTTATATTTGTTTTTTTTTAGTTCACGTTTACTTATTACCTTCATACAAATCACCGCTTTTTGTCAAAAAATACCTTGATACAGCGGTGGAAAGATAGCTAGTGAGAAAAAAAAAAGTTCAGAAGGGGGTTGCTACAAAGGAAAATATTGGGGATTGAAATATTGGGGTTATGGCTGATATATATAGTGTGGTTAGGGAAAGAACAAAAGGTGAAAGGAGAACATAAACTAACTGGAGGGTAAACAAAGAAATTGAATAATATAATGTGCTTGAGGTTAAAACTAAAGATGGGATAATTGATTAACTACTAAATGATAATGGTGTGAATAATAAATGGGAGTTAAAATAATTAAATCTGGTTTAAAGTAAATAGGTCGTATTTAGTAGAGACCATACGTGGGGGCATTAGGACCCAGTATAGGTTACTGGAGTCAGAACCAACTCCAGGTTGATTCAAAAACCAATTAATTATCGTTTAAAAGTGTCTGTGGGGGGTGTGGGTGTGGATGTAGGTGTAGGAGTTTGGTGGGAGAGTAAGCAGGTTATTGCGAGTATTGTGAAACGGGAAAACGAACTATTGGAAAATGTATTTGGATTACGATTTGGTTTTGCTGACAAGGTAACAGGCTTAGCCTGCCTTATTATTAATTAAGGAAACATTTGTTTATCTATGTCGGGTTAGGTTTTGTTTTGTTTATTTTCTTTTTGTTGTCCGCAATAAACACGCTACAACGTTTCCTGGCATTCTGTGTCTAAAAGTGTTTATTTGGAGAAGAAAAACGTGACTAGAGGGCAGTCCATCACAATATATACTGTTTTCTAATGCAAACATATTTTGACTAACTAACTCAGTTTAGTACTTGGAATTTTGAACACTTTATTCAATTTGCATAATTTACCCCTCTGATTATTTTTTGCATGAGAATAGTGACTCATCTGTTAATCATCTCTCGTGCAACCCTATATTACTCTCAGAATAACTACTTCTGGAGTAGCATTACTCTAGAAGTAACTAATCCACTTCCATGCAAGCCACCCATAGTGGGCCTTTATTAGGTGTTGCACCACTATGTGTAAAAACACTTTTTTTTTTTTTTGGTGTGTGTCAATTTTAGAGTTTAGTGTTCTGTAGCAATTAAAGTGGCTCCTGAAAAAAATGAAACCAGTTAATCAGTGACCGAGAGTGACGCCTGTTCCAGTGTCCATGATAATCCAGGTCACTGCTACGACATCATGTTTGCTTTTAGTACAGGTGTCCAGAGGGCTAGGGTTCCATTTTTGGGTTTTTGATGCAATAGCATTTACAGAACTGTTGCAAAAAGTAGGATTTTCTCTTTCTTTTTCTTTTAAACAAAATGATTGACTGTTTCTGAACTAAGGAAGTTTTCTTATGTTGTTTATTTGTGGATTGTTTTAGTTTGAAGTACATTTTTCATTTGTTCAGTAACATGACTATTTAGTTGTGCAGAATACTCTCATACTGCAGTGTATTGCACCATTAACACTAACGCAGTATATTTTGGAAGCATTTCCTCTAATGTGTGTGGAAAACACCACATATTTTAGGATGAGGTGGAGGGTGAGACACCAAGCTTGCTGTTTGGTTGGTCGTTCTAAACTGAGACTCCAAGCTTCCTTTTTGGTTGGTCCTTCTAAAGTGTGTAACGTAGATAACCAGGTAACTGCAAACAACTTGCTTTGAATTGTGCACTTGTGGTGGGCTAATTTAACTTCGGTCACCCCGCGGCGGCTGACCAGAAGTAATAACACATGTGCAGTACAACCAAGTAAGTACACACAGTAAATACATGCAGCGTAATCTCTGTAGATTTATGCATGGTAAAAGTGAGATGAACTAGATTGTCCCGCTGGCGATGCCGTAGATAATGATTTTTTTTTTTTTTTTTTTTGCTCAATGCAATGTTTCAGAATTCTGGGAGACGAGAGATTCTGTAGGGGGTATTTCAGGTCAAACACAGACAGTGTGATTGTTCGATGAGAAATTAACAGAGTTATCTAGCGGTCGAGGATATCAACAGCTGATCAGAATTAGTAAGTCTTTTTTTGTTACCGGTTTGGAGATGCATATAGCTGTTATTTAATAAATATATATATATATATATATATATATATATATATATATATATATATATATATATATATATAATTAGTTATTGCTTACCTAAATGAGAGTACGAATTTTATTCTGTAAGGTTGTTAATGTTAACTGATTGGTGTATCGTTGATTGTTCGCAATCCAAAACGTTTTAAAATGATCTTGCAAATGTTGCATAGAGATTTTCTTCTGGTCATTTATTGTTTAAAATATTCGACATAGTTTAACTGAAGTTACGCGTTTTTGTTGAAGTGTTTTCTGCTGTATAAAGCCTGTATGCCTTGGTGCTGCTGTGATCGCTGCCATTGTGTTTATTATGGAGTTGCATCAATATTTCGGACCAAAAGTTATAATGCTGTGTTTGTGTCGCTTTACAAATGCAACACTTTTTGTATTATTGTGCCATTAGTGAATGAACATGCACTGTAGAAAAAACAGCTACATTTGAAGCACCGCAGACCCACTGTACAGTCCATCTGAAACACCGAAGAAACAATGTTATTAGTTTGCCCTTCTAAATATTCGATTGTTTTTTCTAGCTATATGAATGCTCAAGTATTTCGAAAATCATGTAATAACATTGAAGACAACCCTGAACAAACTCATAGGACCACTCTTTACGGTTTTGGTTCAGGAAATTGACATTCTTATGGGCGTATTCTGGTATATTTTAGCGTGGGTGCATGGCAGGGATATTTCTACTATTAAAATTCCCTACATTTTATATTTTTAAACCCTACAAACTACACGTTGTTGTAGTTTTAGTAATAATCCTAAATATTAAATTGACCCTCTACAATCATTTTAATATAAAGGGTGGATACAGTGACCTGGGTGCAGATCTGGGTGGGCTTTTTCTAAAATGACTGGTAATGATCTATAATTATTTGGAAATAATTAAGAGGTGGACTTTTAAGCTCCTGGTTCTAACCACAGTCAGCAATAAAAAGCATACATGTAGGAAATATAAAAGGCAATGTCTAGTCTGCATGTACACTATTCCAGAGGGAGAGTTATTATAATATTGTATCCCTAATAAGAATGTGTGAGTGTGTGTATATGTGTGTGTGTATGTATGTATGTATATATATATATATATATATATATATATATATATATATATATATATATATATATATATATATATATATATATGTATATTTTCACGTGCTGTTTTTTTTTTTTTTTGCGCCGGTGTCATACATTAGATACACTTTTGAAAATAGGACATTTTTCAGACTTGGTTGCTCTATTACTGCTAGAAACAGTGCACAAGATGACAACACTGGTTCTGCTCTCCTCTCGCATCGAGAGTGGTCTTGATATTTAATTTAATGTATACAATTACTTGTGCTGAAGGTATTTTACATCCAATTGTAAATTATGTTTTAGTGGTGGTAAAACTGGTGTGGTAGAAATTCACATATGTTTGTATTAGATGGTATTAAATGGAAACTCCCCTATTGTATTTCATCCCATCTGAAGTGATTTAAGCTTGAAAAAAATCTTGAATTTGTTCCATTATCATTAAGGGTTGTAGAAAAGAAAAAAAAAAGTGGTAAAAATGCCTCCCTGGGTGACAGGCGTTTCCATATTCGAGGCCAGACAAATTACACAGTTATGAATCTGCGTACCGTTCTGGAGAACAGACCCCCGTCCCCACCCCTGCCCCCGCTGAATTGTCAGGCATGTTTTGAGGCATGGTCAGGAATCCTTCCAGGGCATCTTAAAAAAAAAAAAAAAAAAAAAATCATGTCGAGTCAGTGCCATCTTAATTGCCCATGGTGTTTCTCCTGTCCAGTGTTCGGGTTAGTGTGTTAGGATAAATGTGTTTTACATTTACAGCTGTGGCCAAAAGTTTTGCATCACCTAGAATTTTAGCATTGAGATATATAATCATTTTGATCTTTCGTATTATTACATCATGTAATCAAAGAAACTGTGAAATGATTTTGCAAGTGTCTATCGGAAGCCTAAATATTAGTACAGCATTTCATATTTTTCGAAATGTCACTTTTCAATTTGTCAGGTTTTCGTTTAGTACTGTATATGTTAACCCTTTGCAGTCCATTTATTCAGCGCTTGTCAGGTCCAATTTATTTTCCAGAGTAAAACAGGCTTAAAAGGCACTGTATGGCCAAAGGACATTAATACTGCATCTCCAGCCAAGCCCCACCCCTTGTTCGCTGTATTTTTCACATACCTCTTTATAGACCTGCATACTGATAAATCTAATCCTGATCACTTGTTTTATCACCAAACTCCTCAATATTGCAATTATTTTATTACTATAACTTCTCAAAGCTCTGCAAATGTCTGTGAGATTCTTTGAGTACTGGATGCAAAAGCAGCTATCTCCTTTGTTTGTGTCTGTGTTATCTGTGTGGTGCAGTGGCTATCTGTATTGCTCAGATACGGCCCTTTTAATTTTTTTTCCCGGCTTCATTCGGCCATTGAAAGGTTTTCTCTGCTTTTTCCGCAGAAAAAAAAATGACTTGAGACCTGTGCTTGATGTCTTTTTGATGTTGGACAGGGTCCGACATAGGACCGCAAAGGGTTTTGCAACTTTCAGCAGATTTCATTCGACTTTATGAAGCCAAATTAGTTCATTCTATAGGGTGATGCAAAACTAGTGTAAACTTAAGATTTATTTCCTTGATGTTATTATTCTGCTGTTACATTTAGTCAGGCATTTTATTCTAATAGCGTATATCTTGTAAAATTAAAATAAGAAAGAAAATTCTTAGCAGGGATAAGGCTTGTGTAACTGGTTAAATCACAGTCTGGCTTTGTAGTGGAATAAAGGTATGAGAGAGAGTACACCGTGTAACAATTTTTTTTTTTTTTTTTTTTTTTTGTTCCTGGGTAGTAAGTGTTATTTCCTAATTGCTTATGCCTCAAAAGTATAGAAAATGGCTATTATTCCCCACAAACTTTGCTTTTGTGACCAGGACAGTGATATTTTGTAATTTACTATTTTCCAGAACATTCCAGATAGATTCAGTGCTAAGTAAACTTGAAGTAACTTCTAGAACTTTCCAGTAATATAAATAGTAGTATAAATACAGGGGCCTTAAGCCCACCAGTTCAGTTTAGTTCCAGCTGCCTAAGTGGATACATATCTGCATTTTTCTGAGATGGCATCAAGAGGCTGCAAGCATCCGGCAGACGCATTTTGCTATGTCTGCGGCCAATTTATCAAGACAAGAGCGAAAAAGTACTCCGTGGAAGCATCTGCTAAGATGTGTGAGGCCTACAAGGCATATTTTGGCATGCCTGTCGGGGATCAAGACAAACCCTGGGCACCTCATTTCACCTGCGAGCACTGCAGCAAAACTCTGGAAGGTAAGATGGACAATTGTTGCTTGAAATTTTATGTTATAAAATTTGTTAATTTTTAAAATTGTAGAAGTTTTTAATTTTAAAATATTTTACAATTTTCAATGTTATTGAAAAAATATATCATATATGAAAAATGTTGCGAGAATCTCTTACACATTAGTCATGGGTGAAATAAATGTATTTTTGTAGGATGGTACAGAGGGGAAAAGAGAGCCATGAAGTTCGCGATCCCAAGAATTTGGCGGGAACCCACTGACCACTCAAGCAACTGCTACTTCCTTCGTCCATCGCCTCGGTGCCACACTGCCATGAGCTCCCCGTACCCACTCCTCCGGAGAGAGAGAGCAGCCGTCTTTAGAAGAGAGCAGCAAGTCAGAGAGCAAGGAAGACGTTGTAGATCCAGATGACAATTTCAGAGGTGGAGCTGAGGAGAGAAACCCTTACTACCCCAACCAAAAAGACCTCAACGACTTGATTAGAGATCTTGGTCTCACCAAGTTCAATGCCAAGCTTTTGACGCCTAGGCTCAAGCAGTGGAACTTGTTGGTTGAAAGTGTGCAAGTCGCAGATCAGAGGAAGCGTCACCAACCTTTTTCCAGCTTCTTCACCCATCAAGATGGGCTCTGCTTCTGCCACAATGTGACCAGTCTGTTCGAGGCAATCGGAATCGCCTGTAACCCGAATGAGTGACGCCTCTTCATTGACAGCTCATCCAGGAGCTTCAAAGCCGTGCTGCTCCATAATGGTAACAAGTACCCGTCTCTTCCCCTGGCTCACTCTGTGCACCTCAAAGAGTATTACAACAGCATCAAGACCTTGCTGGACGCCTTGAAGTATGATGAGTATGGCTGGGAGGTCATGGGAGACTTCAAAATGGTGGCATTCCTGATGGGTCACCAAGGCGGTTTTACCAAGTTTCCCTGCTATCTTAGCCTTTGGGACAGCAGGAACACCAAGGCGCACTACCACAGGCGGGACTGGCCACAGCGGACAGAGTTCTCTGTGGGGAGGAACAACGTCAAGTGGGAGCCACTGGTGGACCCCCGGATTTTGATTTTGCATCTGTCCAAAAGGAACTGTCTTCACAGCCATGAGTTAATTGTCTTTAGAGAAGAGAGCTTTAACGGCTACATCTGTACTGAAAATTCACAGAGCAGCCCAGATATTCTGGTACTGTAATATTTAACTGATTAGAAACTGAATGCTTAAAACATAACCATTATCTCCACAGCTTGTGCACCATTCCCTCTCCGGAGTTCGTTGTTCTATGAATGGTTTTAGAAACTAGGGGGGAATATTTTAGAGCCACACAAGTTTCTGAAAAGTCTAGCACCTACACACCAACCTTTTTAAGTGTTTACATCCCACCCTCACTTCTGATCAGTTGCTGTGGAAAAAGCTGACCTTCTATTGGTTACAAAGAAACCCAGAAATGGCTGCCAAGAGAGCTTCTGTCAAGGCACAGACAAATCTTTTAAACTTCAGGTATCACTTATGTTTTTTGTAGATTATCATATACGTGATACTGCTTTCTTAATACATAAACCATACATTTTAAGTGCAGCAAAAAAAAAAAAAAATCACCATTATCGCTAAGATATTACCGGATTAGAAAAAATTGTGTTGTGTAATTTTATAAAATTATGTCTGAGTCTACTTTGTGGTCAAGCGTATGTGTTTTAAAAAAACAAAACAAAAACAAAGGTAAGACAAACTTTCCCTAGCAAAATCTAATGATTTGCTAACCTAGTTTGCTATTTACCATATTTACATATTTCTTAGGTTCAAATGCTATATTAAAAACTTTTTTTAATTAGATGTGAACAAAAGCAGTATTAGCGCTTTTATCGATTTAGTTAAACTATTAACATGTAGATTGACAAATATGTTTATAATGATAAAAATGAAATGCTTATGAGATTATCTGTACCATATTTTAAAATAAAATACTGTAAATCTCATGGCAATGTATTAAGGTATATTTTATTTTTCAATGAAAAATAAAATTTAAAAAAGCCATCGGGGTATGAAACCAGGATCACTGCTGCAGCAGTGTTCCAGTTAGCCATCGTGTGACAAGATGTTGGATGAGGAAAAATATCTCTAAAATGTTGTGCACTGTTAAAAAAATAAATAAATAAATAAATATATAATAGAAATAAACAAAAGAAGAAAAAATGTTTTGTCTTTGCAGAATTTGATGGAGCCTTCTGTAAATATTGCGTGCATGTTGGTAGAACAGTACAAAATCAGAGATGCTTGACAGGTTATACAAATCCTTCAAAAATCTGGTTTCAGCAGTTACAAAACTGAGAGTCAAGACAAATCAGAATTCCACAAAGCAGCACTAATATTTGGCAATGATTCTGTGATGCAACAAACTAAAACACCTGTACACCAGGTGTTGAATTCAGCTTATAGGGAAAGTGAGGGGGGAAAAAACAGGCAGAAGCTGTTTTTATATGCAAGTAACTCCAAGTGTTGCTTATTGTGGTTGTACTGTTGGTATATTACTTAAATTTGCTATCAAATGTGTTCCAAACTGCATTGAAAGTAACGTTTCCTTAATGTATGATATATATTTGAGGTGGGGTCACAGGGAACCTTTTGTATATCTTGAAGAATTTAGTCAACTCGTCAATCTACAAGGCTAGATCCGCCCCTGTTAATCACTAATTGATTGATTTGTGTTCACTATTAAATAAAACCAAAATCCTACAAGTTATATTTTACTTGGAAAATAAGTTTTTTTTTTGTTCCAAAATTACACACCCCTGCTAACATTATGCTTATCATCTGTCCTTCATGCTCCATATCTCTTTCAGCAATTCAGAAAGTCATGGAGTTCATTGTTACACAGACTGTATTTACATTGCAGGATCACAGTGCTTCAAGCAGGTATAGCTGAAAAATGTACAATGGAACGGACAGGGTGGTCTCACTGTGTACATTGTTTACTGCAGCTGAAGGGATGACCTTGTATACATTTCCATCATTACCAGTATTTTCAGGCTAGTGCGCAACATCCCCTAAAGATCTAAGGCCAATATAATAGAATAGCTTTCATTCATCCCATAGCGTTCTCTGTTAGGTTGGCAGAATAATGATAAATTGGGCAAATGTCACAAAAATAGCAGAAAGATGAGCCCACAGAGTCAACTGTTAAAGACCTTACTGGTAAACACTTACTTATTTGGGAGGGTGAGTAATGTCGATGCTAACTATATATTGACAAGAATATGTTTGTAATGACAGCTTTATTTCTAATGTTTTATATATGTTTTTTTTAGATCGGTGATTAAAGTACAGTACAACTTCAGAGTTACGAACCCCTTGTGAATGGTTGTTCGTAAGTCTGAAAGGCCTGTACCTCTGAACATGAGTTTTCAATGGTTTAATAAATGTGTACACCTGCAATCTACACCCTCAATCTGGCGAATAATACAAGGCTACAGTACAGTAAAGCAATACTTGTGTTGTTAGGGTTCTTTAAATTAAAACAGTCTTTAAAACAGTACTATAAGTGGAAAAAGGCTAAATTGAAGTTACCAAATTAAATCATAACTGTAGCAAAACCTGGGTTAATGTTGTGCTTGTTTTTAAATAAAATGCATTTGTGCCGCTTGCTCACTCATTCAGCCTCCTTTGATGGGGGGGGAATGTTCCATACTTGCTTTGAAATCTGCCTCGCCTTTCTGAATACATTTGTTAGTACAGTAATTTTGACTTCTCCATAACCAGCATGCTGCTTATGATGGAGCGCCTATCTGGTTGCACTGCATGCATGATTGTGTGATTGTACACTTCCGGTTGAAAGTGGGGGATTGTTAGACATTATATGTAAATATTCTGATGTTTTTCATGTATGATAATGCCACAACTGCTGCTATCACCACTGGATAGGGTGTGATGGAAACCTGGTTGGGGCCAAGCAATATTTTGTTGTGGACTGCAAAATTTTTTTAAAAAAGTGCAGCTTTGCTTAATCTGTCAGCACTGAAGACATGTTTTTAGTGGAGTTTTCTTCCCTACACATGTACAACAGACCAGCGAACTAATATTACACAAATATTAAGTGGAATTATACCTGCTGCCCACAGCTGAATTCCTTTCTCAATTTTTGTTTGAACTTGTTTGAGGGAAGATAAGGTTTCTTTAAAATTTTGAATTATGATTAGTGATTAGGCTACATTGAGTGGCATGGCTAAATCCAAAACATTACCCGAAGGAATCCGCAGTTCACTACCTGTATTTTTTTGCTAAGGAAAGGTGATTTATCCAAGGTAATTGAGATAAACCAAGCAGACGTGATAAAAAGAGCTTGCGTCATATCAAACAACAGAGAACAACACTGGTTAGTTAGCTGATTCCTCCTGCTTTAGTGCTGGAAATACCGGTACGTTTACCTTGTATTACGTTATTTGGGAAAGGGTTACAGACGAGTACGCTGAAAGGACAAAACGTTTTTGCCGATTCAAATTCAGACTCTAGGTTCACATTCCGACCTGCTTTTGTGGGCCACCCGCGGGCGCCGCGGGTACCTGACCCAATGCAGGACTGTTAACTTGAGGCTAGCACCCAAACTTTTGCCCTTGAAATATAACACTCCGGCATTGGACAAGAAATTTTTATTAGTATCCCACCCGGTGACATAGTAGAGGCAGTCATATGCATGCCTTATGTCACACTTTAATATTTTTCCATATATCTGGAAAACCATTTATGCGTATGTTATGAAAGTTTAACTGCCCTTTAATATCAGGGCATGTATATTCCGCCCATTAATGTTTTTCATTTTGAATTAAAAATGGTAAATTGATTTATTATTCATTTTTGGATTTTGAGCAGATAAATAAAAATAAAAAAAAAACAAGAATCAAGTGGTTTTCCTTTTTTTTTATTTTTAAAATATACAATGAAAACAGATTTTGGTTTGTTTTTCCGTTTCTCATATTGCTTGTTGCAATCGAATATTTCCACTCAATAGTTCATTTAAAACATGTCTATCGTTCTACTTGTCCAACTCATGTCGGCCGATTCCCAGCTTCAGACATGTTAGCTTATTCTTCAAATCGGATAGATTGAGATTTGTCTCCTTGTGCTCAACACACAGCATGTTTCTTTTAAGATTAGTTTTGTGAAAATTGTTGGCTGAAGAAAAACTAACTGAATTCCAAGGATAACATGCAATCTGTGTAAAACACAGAATACTTACTGTAAGCCCTTAATTGTTTGCGAAATTCCCAAATTGAACTCTCGTACCAATCTATTCCCTTACACTTCACCATGCATTTTCATTATGGGTGCTCCGTTTGTATTGGTATATGTGAATTCATGATTCATAAGCTTTTCCACAGGAGATAAATTTACTGAAAACAACTATATCAAACTGAGCACTGTCTATAAACCTTTGCTTCTGCGTTCATAGAAAAATGGTAAATGTTTAATGTTCAATCATTCATTTTTTATGTGATAATATCTCGCATATTTTATTGTCTACATACAATAAACATTTGTGTTCGTTCTGTTTGGAGTTTTAATGCAAAAATAGTAACAAGCTTTTTTTTTTCATTTTGGCTGTCTCAAGGAGAATTAAATCTCTAGTATGCGGTTTATCATAAAGATGATACTGATTGAGAGAAAATGTTAACCATGCTTAAATAAAATTGTTTTTTCTTTAAAATTCAGATTTATGAGTTTTGTAATTGGTGTAAAAATTGCGAGGGGAGCTTTTCCTGCATACTCGTCAAACCGTCATACTCTATTTGAGGTGCTGGCTTCATGTTTTCAGTGTTATAGAAATTAAAAGCCCAGATCAATTCCATTCACATTGACCTGTGCCCCGAGGTGACTGCCATATCAAAGTAATGTCACTTGAAGTTTATGGGGCTCAATAGATTGTACACAGCTGCATTTATTGCATTACTGGTGTTACAGGTACTAATCCTTTCACTGGCACACTGATTTTGGCCATTTCAGTGGTACAGACTGCAGAATTTGAGATACTATCTTTATGTTTTGGTATGCAGTTGTTATCTGTGATTCTTTCAGTCAAGTTCCATTATTGGTGTCGTACAATAAAAATGAACCATTGCCACATTCTTAACTGGACATACCAATAACTACGCTGTATTTAACAAGTCAATTTTACTTCATGTTTATAAACTGTTACTTCAGCTATGTCAGTTTGCTTACATTATGCTCCCCCCCACCACCACCACCACAATAGAAACTCGATAAAAACAAAAAAGATTTCCAGTATGATTGAGTTACTTATCAAATGTTATAGCTAACTTGAACTCTGCAACTGTTTTAGAGCTGAAAACAAGTAAAAAGGTCTAATTAAGCAAATTATCAGTTCAATTAAGGGTATAGTTAAGTAATTGAGAGCTCGGTTGGAACAAAAACCAGCAGCCGTCCCCAGGACAGAGTTTGAGAAGCCCTGGCATAGTCAGTGGAGATGCTTGTTGTTACATGTGCATGTATCCTTTACACTTGATCAATGACAATGACTTCACTGTGAGATTCAAATGCCTTTGATCGTTAGTGCACGGCACTATTTAACATGGAGTTCTACTATCTTTTATTGCTCACAATGCTGACAAGGAATTAATTTTTCTTTTTGCTCTAACATGGCAGTAGTGGAGTAAAATAATAATGACGTCATCCAAAGTTTACCCAAGGTATCTTGTGTCATTTTTCTATTCATTTATATCCTTCTTAAATAGATGACCTGTTTTTAAATTTTTTAATTTCATTTCATCATAAACAAATGAGTAGGCATTTAGGCCCTCATGTATTCTCCCAATGTGTTGATTAACAATGACTCACAAAACAGTATGGTTGCTGGAACTAATGATCCTTTTTAAAAAGCTTGAACTGCGTTATGTGACGAGTGGAACGCGATTGAAAAATTTGTGACATTTAATCCCCAAAACATTTTTATGTATGCCAAAAAATTTAACAAACATATTGACTGAAAATCCGCATATATTCCAAATGAAAATATTCTTAATATTCTTTTGGAATTGATGGTAAGGATTTTTTTTCTGTAAGTTTCGATGGCTGATTTATGCCGCTGTCGGTATGTGTACGTAGTATACTAAAAGAGGATAAGCTCTGAGTTTTTTGGAAAGATTCATTTTAGGGTCATTCCATATGAAATCAATCCCCAAACACCTCGACCTCCTTTGATTTGTGTTTGCCTTTGGGAGACTTGGTTACAGTGTAAATTATAGGCTTGAGTGACATCCCGTTCATTTTGGAACCCCCACGCAACCTTTCCATGATCATAACTTCCTCCATAAATGACAGGTGTCGTTTTAAAACTCTCCAATAGCACTATCTTCTCATATGGAAGGTTCTGTGTTCAGTGTTTGACAGATTGTGGTCTACACCCTTATCTACATTTTCTGAAAGTTTCATTTTGTGCCTGCCATTGGTTGAGGCATAGCGCAGCGTTGAATGCAGAGTGTCAGGTGTTAAATTGAAGCTGCAGTGAACTGGTGCAGCTGTAACAGACTCATGTTAATTCATTAACCAACTTGGCCTATTAACACACGTAACTAAAGTGTAGCACAGGTGAATTAAATACAGATCAATACTGAAATGTGCCCTTTTATGAAATGAAAAACAAGAAAATCCAACTAAAACGCAACCAAGATGTGTCCTTAAACCTTCCAAAAAACATGTATATATTATATTTATCCGTTTAACATTCTTGACATCGAAATGTTTGTAGCTTAAGTTTTTGCAGTCTATTTGATATTGAAGACAATTTGTTACATGCATGGCAAGTACTTCCAATGACTTTCTTGGCGTTTAGACATCAAAGCATTCTGTGACCCATTTGCAAAGCATTGTGGAGTGTGCTGCACTAAAGGTCACACATTTAACAAAGAAGCAGATCAAGGCCCACCAGAAGCTGAACTTTGTGTATGGCCAGAAGTTATGTTACCCTTGTATGAAGTTGCTAGCTGAATGTCCTGACCGAGACCAAAAATCATCTTCATCACAAAGTGACCCCAAGGAGTCTAGTTCCAGAGAATCCAGCCCTCATGCTATTCAGGCAAACAACCTGAAAGCTATGAAATTTGAGGCTGAAAAGGAGCATGAGATTTCACAAGTAAACAAGGACATGGATAGCGTATTTGTCCCAATGTCCTGGTCTATATGGAGGAGTGCTGCTGAGCTTGGTATTACCTACCACATGTCCAGGACAGCCAAGACTTTACAGAAAGAGAAGGGATTCCTATCAGATCCAAAATCAAAAATTGGGGGGAGAATGCTAACAAAGGAGATTGCTCAAATGCTAAAATTGTTCTATAAGAGGGAATATGTTATTTGACTCCTGGCCGAAAAGAAATTTTGTTTCCGTTTACAATAGTCGGGGAAGGAGGGAGCACCAATAAAAAACAGCTTGTTCTCTGCAATCTTTCAGGGGCGTATCGTTTCTTCAAATTACAGCATCCTGACATTAATATTGGCTTCTCCAAATTTTCAGAGCTGAAACCAGTGGAGTATATATTGGCAGGCAGTAGCTGTACCCATGCTGTGCGTGTCTGCACAACACACCAGAATGCAAAGCTGATGTTCATTTGTTGTAAGCTTTCACAAATGAGTGCAGGTACAGAAATGCCTTTTGAATCACTATCGGCATTGCTTATCTCGTGTGTTCCCCACCTAATGTCGATTGCCACTTAGGATAGTGTGAAAATTAGCCAAGTGGATGCAGTGGAATATCAGAAGTGGACTGCAACTGACAGATTCACCCTTCAGACAATCAATGATCCTGAGGATCGGTTCATAGAGACTTTCACAAGCCATCTCTAACATCTTCGACGACATGATTTCATTGCAAAGATGGAGACTGCATCTTGTGAACAGCTGAGGGATGAACTCCTTCAAGAAAATGAATTCCTAGTTTGTGATTTTGCAGAAAACTTCCCCTTCGTCATGCAAGATGAAGCACAATCACACCATTGGAACAACTCTCGGACAACCATACATTATTTTGTTTTCTGTTAGCAAGACAAAGATGGGAGTTCTCAGCAACATCTCATATGCTGCAGTATCAGAATGTATGACGCATGACACAGTCTCTGTTTATCTCTTTTGAAAACATCTTTTGAGGTTCTTGGAGAACAAATTTGGGAGGTGCCCAAGAGAAATCTATTACTTCTCTCACGGATGTGCAGGACAATGTAACAACTGTAAAAATGTCCTCAACATTTCCAGCACTTGGAAGATTTTAACGTGGAAGCAGAGTGAAACTTTTTTGCAACATCTCATGGCAAAGGACCCTGTGATGGTGTAGGACGATCCATAAAGCCAGTTTGCAGCATCCATACCATCACCAGATCCAGACTCCACACCAATTGTACAGGTTTGCAAAAGACAACATTCCTGCTCTTGAAGTAGAATACTTCACGATAGCAATTGGCAAGCTGAGCAAGATTTAATAGAGCAACAATTCCTTAAGGTAAGAACTGTGCCTGGTACACGGCATTTCCACTTCTTTCAACCCGTTTCCAAAGCAAAAGTCCTTGTATGAGAGTTCTCCCAGTCAACACAACAAAGAGAAGAATCAATCACATTAACAGGATTTCCTACCATTTGACCAAGTGAAAGAAAATGTTACTGTTCAGTATGACAGTCACTGGTGGCTTGGGCTGGTGGTGTCTGCTGATCAGAAGAAATGAGAGGCTGAAATGAACTTTCTACAAATGAGTGGACCAGCACAGTCATTCTGTCCAGATCAATTTATTGGGGGGGGATGTGCTGACGTCAGTGGAGCCATCAACTGTAACGGAAAGGACATACATCCTGAGAGACAAGGATGATGACCAAAGCATCAAAAGCCTTGACAATGTGGCTACGAAAGAAAAGGTCAACTTAGACTACCTGAAAATGAAATGTCTACATTTCCACCAGTTCTAACAATACGTTTTTCTTTTCCAGGCCCAGTGGTTCATTAGATTTGGCCAGTAATTGCAGCTCCTGGTGAAGCAAATGTGCACAATTAAGCATCAGTTTGTATTTAATTCACCTATATGTGTTTGTTTTTAGCAAATTGTATAAATAGGGCACCTTGGTTAATTCATTAATATATTAATAGCTTTTACAGTTGCACCAGTTCACTGCAGCTTCAATTTAACAGGAGAGGAGAGTATGCTCGATTGCAGTAATATTTTTGTTTAATTGTATTAGGTGTGTAATTGCTTCACTTAGAATATTCACCTGGCACTCTGCATTCAACTCTGCTGTGCCTCAGCCAATGGCAGGAACAAAATGAAACTTGCAGGAAATGTTGATAAGGGTCTAGGTTACAATCTGTCAAAAACTGACAAAAATCCAAGGTTATGCGATTTGACCTGGGTGAGGTCTAAGGCCACAGATGCGATGCACACAACTTTTTTTTTTTTTTTTTTTTTTTATCTTGTATTTCACATTATCTGTTTGAGAGCTTTAAAAAGACACCAACACAGTCTTTCTGTGTCAATCATGGAGGAAGTTATGACCATGTAAAGGTAGGGTGGGTGTCCAAATCATCAGGTCAAGCTTTGACCTGTATATCATCAATGGGAGGTCACTCAGGCCTACAATATACAGTGGAACCATTTAGTCCAAAACATTAATATTTGAAAAGTTTATCAATGAGAGGTCAAGTGAAAAAACGTTTTTTATTTTTAATTGATTTCATATTGAATGACCCTTTAGTAAAACAATCCAAAAAATGTAAGACACAGCTAGCAGTAGCTGCAGACAGAAAACCTAAAGGCAATTTTCAACACTGAACCCATTAATCAGGCTCTGTATATAGACCCAGCAGTATTGTAAATATTGCTAGTGCAGTATGTTTGAATGTAACTCCAGGTGCTTTTTGTCGACAGGTCTCGCAGCATTTGCAGTCAAATCAACATTTTTCTTTGCTCGGCCTACGATGAATGGGACAAACACATGTGGGGTCCAGGCTGTGCTGGCTAGCTAGGCATGAAAAACAGAACTGGAATGACAGGTATGGCTTTCTTCATGCCTTTTATTGCTTTAAGATAACGGTCCTTATTCATAAAACTTAAGGACTTTTTTTTTCTTAAAGGATGTATATTTTTACTTCCCATTTTTTATAAGTTAAAGTTTCTAACTTTATATTTTAAAAGTGCTTTATTTTAAAGTAACTAAAAACCCGGAACATATGAACAGCTGGTTGAATCTATGCCAGTGAGAGGCATGCGCAAAATAACAGGCACAAACCAAAGTCGTAAATCAGGAAAAAATGCTAATACATCAAGGGTAAGTGTGAAACTTCAATGAGATTCATACATTTGCATACGAAAGTCATTTGAAACGAACAGTCTTAACTAAACTACCGCAGCAGGGATGAAACTAAGTTATGGGAGTGAAAATTACTTTAATACATTGTAAGTAGGTGTATGAAGTCACAAAAACCTACAAAAAGTCAAGATACATAGAGCCCACAATCTTTTTCTTGTTCCTGGAAAGAAAAAGAAAGTTCTCCCCTCCTGCTTAAATGTCTACTTGTAAATTCAACATTTCTGAGAACTATTAAAAAAAAAAAAAAAACACAGTGCAAGTTGTTAGGCTGGGATGGAAATCTGGCTGCACCCTAAGAAAGCTTTGAAGTGATTTTATTTTATTTATTTTTTTTAAATGGTAATTTACTTTTGTTTGAACATACAATTCAATGATCAGTTACAATGAACTGACTAGTCTGGAACAAGTCTGTTCATGAATTATAGTGTTTTTGCAACACTTTGCAAAAGTGACCAATTTAACATTGGTGCATTCTACTGTTGTTGTTATAACACAGAGCTGTTGTTAGGATGTGTCTTTTGTTTGTTTATAACAAAATATTAATACATAGTTAATATTTACCCTCTCAACTTATGAAACGTCTTTTAAACCATTTACTAATTTAAAAAAAAAGAAACTTATAATTTCTGCCCCCTAAAACAATAAGTTTCAGAAGAATTCACCATTTTGGAGGATTGCCAGTGCACACCCTACAGGTAGAATATGTCAATGACTTTATTAAACATGCAAGATATCTGAGTGCTGAAACAGAAACAGTGGTGTTTAAGGACACACAATTAGGGGTCTACCTAATTTGTCATTTTGTGGAAATCGGGAAATTGAGGGGTCATCTTGAAATTCAGCTCTTTTAGAAGCCAGTGCATACTGGACTAGTATGGTCAGAAAAAAAAACTGATTTAAATGAACTACTGCACACCACAAGCAATGCAAACTATGTATCTTAATTCTGTAGATATGCTTTTTTTTAAATTCCTTCGCTGTCCTGTGTGCATTGTACTTTAGCAAAAAAAAAACCCACAAAAAACAAACTCCAAATAGTCTGGGAGCCATGTAGGGCAAATCTGGGATGAATGTGTCCAAAAAGTACCGCATATTTCGAGCTTTGTTTAGCAAAATATAGGTATTGAAGTAAAACTGATTAGGTCTGCTCTTGCAAAATGTATTATATCAAGCTGCAAAGTTTAGCCTATCCAGCGAAAGATTGTGTATGTTAATTCTGCCCAATATTAAGACAGAACTCAAAAGTATATGCTCCTCACTGTTTGAAATTCATAAAAAGACCATCACTGACTTATTTATCTGTAATTGGGTAGAAAATGCGTAACGCTGCAGTTGACCACCACCATGGGTGTTCACCTAGCGCCACGTTGAGGCCTAGCATTTCCACAGGGGTTTGGTGGTTTTTTCTTCTTTTTTTTTTTTTTTTTTTGTTAACAGTAATCTAAATATACTAACTTAAGTTTCACTGAACATAAGGAAATGGCTTATTTGGGGACATTTTCCAGGTTCTGCAGTGCACATGTATGAAATAACACATGGGACATTGTTTTTTGCACATCTGCAATAGCGAAAGACATCACCCTTTCTTACACCCACAAAAGGATTGTTGTTCCAGTGACAGTGGCTTAGGTGACTTTGTCATTAGTACTGGGGTAAGGATGGCATTAGTTACCCTTCTACCAAAGTCCAGTGGGTCTGGAAGTGTTTGACCATTTACTTTATCATTATTACATCTTCTGAAAATTTCCGTAAAAAATTGTGCATGTAATTTGGGGGAAATTAATAATGCACAGCAATCAAAGTTCATAAGAAAATTCCCTAACATTTTTTTTACATGTTTTGAATCAAATCTGGACCCTCTCAAGCCAATTTTATTAATTGTTACGGTCATTATATGTGCACTGTCTCTTTAAAAAAATAATAATGGAGCCTATAGTGCACAGCAGGTTTGCCTTGCTGAAGGAAAATAACATGGAACCTCGTAAGTAAAGAAAAAGCGCTTCTACTTTATTATTTTGTCGTCTCCTGTCGCTTTCCACGGGGGAAGATGCTCAATGACTGTAATATCGAGATGTGAAGGTACCATCCAAATAACGTTTGATTACTTTATGCAGCTGAAGTAGCTAGCTAGATTCTGTAATGTTAACAGAGCGACGGCAAGAAACGTTACTGCAGGAATAAGGCACTTTTTCTGTTGTAGATTTTATTTTTTATTTTTTTAAGAGCAAAACTGTATTCAGCTTCAACTACATCAGTAAAATGTACCGTATTGTAGTTTTGGTGATCAACTTGGATCTTTTGTTAGGGAAAGTACTACTGTAGTAACAGAACCCGGCTACAGTTTAAAACTGTTACTGTTACATTTCTTTTTTGTACAGTGCTTCTGAGTAAGACTACAGCTAGGCTACAGTACAGTAGCTAGTAAGATGTTATGTGGCAATGGTATGTAATTGCAGAAAAAGCACGAATGTATTGGCAGGTAATTTATGAATTGTGTGATTATTTCATTGATTTCAGAAAGAATAAATAAAATCATCAAGGTAAAATACAGTAACGTCTGTTTTATTTCTGCACATTTACTATGGACATAGCTCTTAATGTCCACACCATGGGGCATTTTACATAATTTGTTTAATTTGAATTCAAACTATTTTTATGGTCCCCAGAGATCGAATTATTGGAGTTAAGTGTACATACATTCAGCTCTTCGTGAAGTGGTTAGTTGTACAAGTCAAGATGCATTCTGCCTCACTACTGAAGAAAAGAGTTTGATTGGATTAGTTTGAAGAGTATCTATTTCGGTATTATCTTCTTTAATTGTTGTGACCAGGACAATGTAAGATGTGACAGCATGATGTTGGTACTCAAACCTAAGCATGTTGTGGTACCAAGAAACAGGATAAAATACAAATACTTTTCAAAGCTGCTGGTGTTGTAGTGGTAGTAATATACATTCCTAATTTAAATACAAAAATGTATGATTTGGGACATATTTTGGTTTCATGAGTGGTACGTTTTCTTGTGCGGCCCCCCCATCACATGCAACCTCTGGAAATTGGCCCTCCATCACCAAAACTGGGAAACCCTGCTCTACAGTGTCAAATTTCTCTCTGCCATAGAGCCTTACAAATAGTTCCTTTGACTCTCTGATATAACATTGTCAAACAATTTTTCACCTGCGTGATCTAGTATCTCACCCAAGCTTGCAAGGGCAGTGAAATTATTGCAGGAAGCCAAAACAAGTTTTTAACTAATTCTAAAAATACTTCAGTGTTCACAGCCTGCGCCTGCTCACCACCTTCTGATGGTTTCTCATTCATGTAATCCCTCCAGCATGACTGCTGATATCTGAAGTCACTTGCAATAAGATATTTGCATGTGTTACCATATCCCTCAATTTTGTTTAACATCGTCTGCAAGGTATTTAGCACGCTGATGTAAGTTGCTTTCTCTGGATTTTGTCTCAATAAGGCTCAGGTGCTCTTTCACATTTGAAGCAGCCAGCTTTGTAATCTATTAGCTTACGAGGCAATTTCTGTACTGTTTTTTAAACATGTAGCTTCTGTTAATTCCCTTTTTTATCTGTTCCATTTTTTGTTCAACTTTTCTTATTGGTGTATAGTTTCTTACAATTATGATGGAATTTTGGCTGCTTTGCAAAAAATAATTTTGAGTTGACAACAATCTTTCAAATGAGAGACAGTAATATCCTCTCTGTTATGCACTGCATATTACACAGTTGCAAATCCCTTTTATTGTCAAATTCTGAAGATCAGTCACCGATCCAGTTTGACAAAATATGCATTTTAGAAAAATCCACGTTGATTTTTGCTCTTTTCCTTGGTATTGAAAAATCAGCATCCATTTTGTGACAGCTTACTACAATAAACTCCAAAAACCTTAGTATTGAAAAGCATTCAGAAATACTATATACTGTGTGAGATAAAGGGAAGCCAAGTGTATCTTCGTGCTAAAGCAAACATAGGTTCTCGTGAGGGAATCCCTGTGCTACAGGCCTACACTGACTTTACTAACAGCTAGCTGTTCCTAGCCCATACACAACAACTTATATATTTAAAATTGAAATCATTATTTAGAAAAACCCAGAATTAGGATTTAACTTAAATATTTATTTAAAAGTTAGAAGTTATTAATATTTTCAAATTTTATCAATTATATCTGAAAGTATGTATTATTCACAAGATTTATAAATTGTGGGGGGAAAAGTCATTTTTTGGGATAAATCTGAGAATAAAGACAGGTAAAAATATTTGTGCTGTTTTTTACATTTGACACCCTGTATGCCACTGCCTTGCACAGACAAAATAATTGATTATATAATTTAATTTAGTTTGAGTCAGACAAAGAGAAGCGAATCAACACTAAAGTAGGTCAGCACAAAGGGTACCCCAAAGCCAGTGGCCTGCATTGATATATCATATAATAAACACCCCCGGAAGAGCCCAGATAGTCTGTCAATGAATCATTACACGTTTTAAGTGACATTAGGAATGTAAATGCACATTTAACCTGGAAGAACTGCAAACTATACTGAGCATCAAAAGAAACGTAACACTTCTATTTGAGCATCAAAACAAACGTATCGCTGTGTTTGGATAAAATTCACCAGGTGTGATTGAAAAATGACAAACTCTTTTTTTACAGCAGGTGCAGTGACATTTTATTGTGCTGATTAACAATTGACAGTCTTGGACAGGTGTTGTGACTCTTGGTCTCCCAGTTCGTGCCCTGTCATTGATAGAGTGTAACTGGTTGTACCGTCTCACCAGGTTTGAAATTGCTGGCTGTGCGCACCCAAGACGACAAGCCACAGTACGCTGCCCTAGTCCGGCCTCCAGCATGCCGATTGCACGAAGGCGCTGCACTTTTGACAGATGTGGGATATCGTTTTTTTTTTTTTCAGTGATTTTCTTTGTTACTTTTATTCAAGCTTGCAACTCAACAGCTGAAATCACTCCATATCCAGTGTCCATTCAACTGTCTCACTAACTATTTAAGTGCATATTCTTCAGACAGTCACTCAAGAGTGTCATGGTCAAGGATGAATGATCGAGTAATTTAAAATGAAATCAAAAACATTTAGTTAATGTCCATCGTTTATATATCTTTTTTTTTTTTTATAAATGTGTTATAATAGTAGTTTCTTTTGATGCTTGGTATATGTACAACTGTGTTCTGTTAAACGTTGGGGTTTTTTTGGAGAGCAATCATCCTTTTATGTTTGTGCAATTTTAGGGACTTTTGCAATCCAAATTTTTGAACAGACCTGCTTTTTATTTTTAGAGCACTTATGCAATGTTGTCTCCCAGACTAAAAGCGGTTAACTTTCTTGTTTACTGTTCACATGACAACAATGTTTTAATCCGCCTATCAGTGTGTCTTTTCTGTGACTTGTACTATACAGTAGGAGGTGGGACAAAGTCAGTTTTGCATTGTTATTTTGATTGAGGTTGCTAAAATCTAGTTTTCAGCATTGGAGGTAAAATACCGAAAATGGACAACAAAGCAAAAAAAGCAAAGTATATTTTGGCTGAAGATCGTGTCGGGAAATTTCCCAAAGAAACTTTACATGCAGATGGAGGTCAATTGTTTTGCACATCTTGTAATGTGACTTTGGAGAAAATACGATCTATCACTATTTAGCTTTAGAATCACATATTAAGCAGTGGTCCTCACGGGCATAAATTGATCTTACATGGCTATTTGCGGGCACGCTGGCTATTGCATAGGTTCTTACAGACTGCCTTCTTGTGACATTGTATAGATGAAATGACACAACAAATGTGATCAAGCCCCATAATCCATAATTTAAGAACAGCTGCCACGGGCAGAATGGCTTGGCTTCGCGGGCACGAATTTGCCAGTGGGCACCACTTTGAGGACCACTGCATTAAACGAAAGGATACTACAGAGGCTGCTAAACGGAACATAAAACAAATAAGCTTTCCGAAAACAAATGTGAAAGTCAGCGCATTCAAAAAGTGTGCCTGTCTGTTGTGGCCAAGTTTAAATCAGTTCTACAGGTACAATCTAACACAGCCACCTCACTTAAAACAACCCGCTGCTTACTTAAAAAAAAAAAAAAAAAAAAAAAAAATAGATCTGAAATAGTCGCTTTTTTTCTTTTGACTTGACACTAATAACATATATTCCTGGATGGCACAAACATGACAACGAACATGCTGCATATGTGGCTTTTTATTAAAGAATGCCAGATGCCCCTGGGTAACAGAGTTTTAAGACTGTTTGTAATCGATTTTCACATCTGGAAAACTTGACAAAGCATTGCCTTACACTTCCAACCAATTTAGTGGATGAAGAATGTGCCGTCTCAATGTATGAGCAAGTCTTCACACCACAGAGAAAGAGTGTCGGCAGCAAATGCTGGGGGATTTTGCATGCTTGCCTTTAACAAATGCAAGAACTGTGTTTTAGTAAGGAAGCAAGTACCTATCATTTTTAGGCATTTATAGTGCTCTGAAATATTGTTTACTTAAATTTATTTAATGTTTACACAGCTCCGCAAAACATCCGTGAAATCTTAATTTTATTTCATAACCTACCCAGGAAAAATATGTAAATTCTCCATGATATAAGCAGACCCCTACAAATAATGGCCACAAATAAAGATACCAGCTAAGTACGTGTACAGTACAAATTATTGGTAAGAACGTTATTTTATACTATATATTCTGAATATTACATAATTTAATCATTGCTCTAGTTCTAACTCTGGTTCCCTGATAGTCACGTCACTTGCTTGTTGATGAAGATGTGGGTGGTGGGGGCATTCTATTTAACCAATCCCCCACATCCCTGATGTAAGGTTCTACACACTGTAGGAAAGACAAAGAAAAAGACAGTGCCTCTAGGGAAATTGGTGTGCATTTGTATGTAGTATGAGCTGACAGAAATGAATAGGTGGAACAAAGTAACCAAACACTGGGAAAATGATACTCCCAGGTCAGTTAGTTCTGTTTCTTGTACAGTTTTATCAGTCACAACCAGGTGGAATACCACCTAATCTGCTTTCTGAGGGGGTGAGTGATTTAGCTACATAAGAGTTTGTAACATGTACATAATCTCTCTGCTATCCTTCATGGGTTTGGTTTTTTTTATATTTATTTCATTTTGGTTTGTCTTTTGGTAACAAAATGTGCTTTGTTTGAGTTTAATCAAGGGAATAATGTTATTTCACTGCTCAAACTGAACCCACATATCCATGTTTATTGGCATTCATGTTTATTTGAAATGGATTTCTGATGATATTAATTATTTATTAACTAGTTCATCTAAATACAAAAACACCTCCACAGTATTAGAATGTCCAATTATGTTCCCTCACCACACTCTTCCCCACAAGAGCTTAGGAGTCAGCTGGTGCCTTCCAATCTAATGACCAAGCCAGTCCCTTCAGGAGTCTGTCTGACCTAACCAAACACCTAGGGTCCATTTTTCCTAACGATTTGGCCTCCCTAACCCCTATCCTTTTGTCTTCGGAGAGTGGAACGCTGATTGAAGAAAACAGGATTTTCAAGTGATTGATTGTTTGAGCTAGAGGATCTGAAGGAGGAGATATGAGGAGGAAATCGTCCATCAAGTGGAGAAGAAATGGAATGCGGTAGGAGTGGAGGAGAATCCAGCAGAGTGCTTCGGAGAGAGTGTCAAATATGTTCGGGCTGCCACGGCAGCCGAAGGTGAGCCGAGTAGCAAAATAATATTTATCGTTCCAGCAGATTCCGAACAGGTGATGTAAGGAGGGATGAATGGGCATGACTTTGAAAGCGTCTGAGATATTGACTTTAGACAGGCAACAGCCACGTCCTGCTGTTTTTATGGTGGCTGATATCTTAATGTATGGTAAAGAGAATTGATTGTGTGGAATAAGAGAATTTATGCTGCGTGTGAGGCTACCTCGAGGTGCTGACAGGTCGATGATGAGGCGCTTCCTTCCTGAATATTTTTATTGAGTGGAAATGCCTATGGGATTGATGGGAAATGGAGGAGCTGAAAACGTTCCGACCGTAAAACCTTTATCGGTGTCGGCTTGGATGAGAGAACTGACAATTAGAGGTTTGATTACGGCAGAGTGAAGATTTTTGCATATATAGGAGGATGATGGGATTTTGGAAAGGCCGGCGAAGAATCTGAAAGACAAGCCATTAATGAGGTAAGTAAATGATTTGTCTGGATGTAGATGAAGTGCTCCTGCTAAGGCTGGAACATTTGAGTGTGGATGCTAAAAGTAAGTTTGATTGTCATTTAGGGAGAGGTGGGCAGATGGATTTGGAGTGAGTGTCACCCAGAAACTGCAGGTGTGGAGATATTTGGAGAATTTGTTATAGCAAGCGGCTGAGTTGAAGTTGTTACAGATCTGTTTAGCACTGGAGAACTTGATATTGCAACCATATTTGTCGTGGATTGGAGATCTGTCGGTGGGGCTGATGTGTGGATGGCGTTTTCGAGTGGATAGTCTTGTATAGAAGCGCAAAGGGGTGGAGCGTTGACCGGATTTGAATCTGCTTTTGGACAGAGGGAGGTAGAATGGGCTGTGGATGCACAAACTCCACAAGTGTTGGCTCACAAACTGCTGAAAATGCGGTTAAAGAGGTCTAAATCGGGGGAAGACCAATCTGAGAGCTCCAATATAAAATAGGTATTAATCTAGCTGTTAGCGGCGGTGTGGATAAACTGAGCAGAGAACGTCATGGTAAATGGAGAAAGCGAGAACAAACTCCCCGGGGTTAAATTTTTTAGACGGAAAGTAGAAACTAAGTTGATGTCTTTACCTTCTATTATTTGTTTTCTGATATTAGGTGATAGACAGGGACATCTGATAGTAGAGGCTGAGTCGGAACCAGATGCAATTGCTGATACGAGGTTGTATTCGGGGATGTCAGTAGCGGGGATCAAAGATGAAGTACCGGAAGCGGAAACTACGGCAGGATTAGAGATTGAAGATAAGGTAGGAATGGCTGCTGTTGTGGATTGTATGATGCGGTTTTCTAGCCAGACGTTAATGGTGGAAATGGAGTTTGCAATGGGCTGGATGAAATCTTTTAAAACATTAAGTATGCACTGTTGAAGGTGGAGGACGGGATCTTCTGTTAGAGTGGAGGGTTGAGCTGGCTCTGGCAGCGGGTGCTGTGTGTGGAGTGGGGGAGGGGGCACCTGCTTGTAGTTGCTTGCCGGTGAGGTGGAACAGGAGACACAGCTTCACGTTAGAGGTTGAATAGAACGAGTGGATTGAATATTAGGAATATTAGGAATATATCAGGAATATTAGTGCCTTTGTCGAACAAGGCTTTTACAAGCTTGGCGATAGGCCAGTATTTATAATGAAGATGCTGTAGGGGTTAGTAGTGGAGCAGCGCTTTGAACGATGTGGCTGCTGGTCTGGAGGCTGGATGTTTGTGGGATGGGCTGTAGCAAGAGGACTAGCAGTGTCTTCAGAGCAGATAGGAAAAGATATTACTAGCTCAACATCTACTGAATCTGACGAGAGAACAAAGCAATGAAGTTTAGACATTGCTTCAGAAATGCCCTTTTTTTTGGTAAATATTTAAAGTGCGTTTGTAGTGTCTGTACGTTTGCTAGAAAGCAAAAACACTAGACCGAGAAGGTATGTGTGATTGAGGTTTAAATAGGGAATTAATGATGATGGACGTTAAGATGCCACAGCTACTGCCCCCTGAATCTCACTAGCTAATATTGAAAAGAAAAAAAAAATGAAATCACATCTTCAGATTTAAATTTTAAATACATAATTTAAAATGAGTCAATGTTTTCTTTTATTCCAAAAACAAAATTAATCGCTGTTTTTTATTTCTGCATGAAATGAAAAAGAATGCAATCACATCTTATCACAAGACGAGGCATCTGAGATGTTGACTTGCCAACGTTCTTTGCAAAGCAGCCTGAGAAACTACAGGAGACTCCTCCTTCTTCAAGAGTTTACACATAATCACATACTCGCAGCACGGTACACATAACCTGTCTTGCTCTGAAAAGCGATCTCGTTCATCATTTGAAAATACTGTATCTCAATTAAACAACATAAATACCATTGGGAAGAACTGGCTTCCAGAGTTGTATCCCATTTAAGCAGAAATCCCAATTATCAGTATACCAATTAGGTGTCACTGATTATACTGTCAGGGACTCGAGCTACATAATCAAATGCACAGTGTTGGGCACGTTACTGAAAAAAAAAGGAACTTATTACTCGTTTCTTCAGAAAAAAGTAATATTCTATCCTTACTTATTACTGTGAAAGATTTTACTTTTAATAAAGGTTTTGTTTGCCCCTTGATATAGACACAGAAATTGAAGTTTTTAAAGCACTTTTGTGCCGTTTTATTATTTTACAGAAATAAAAGTAATCAAAACAAAAACCTAACTTTGCACAGTCCTTAAACTAATAAACTGTACAGCTGAGCTGTTTACCAGTCACAAAACATTTCATTTAATGTTACAACACAAACAAAAAGGTTTATACACTACTTTTTCTATTAACGGCACAGGTCTCTCCACACTGAAGGCCTCTTTCCTTCTCACAGGTGGCTTTGAACAAACCTTTGGAAACACAGCCACACACACATTTGTCTGGCAGGGACAGAAATTAACCCTATCCCTGCCAACTACCAACACATTTCTTTGGGGCAGGGATCTGCCCTGCCACATTATGTAATACCAAAAGTAGCACATTGTATTACTTGTTGCATTTTACTTTTTAACTGTATGTTTGGTAATTCATTTATTAAATGTCAGACAGGTTTTTAAAATGTTTGTATTATAACAAAAAAAAAAAAAAAAAAAAACTCTTAATATGTATTGGCTATTGCAAATAGTAATTATTACAATGCATGCGACCTTGTGGAAGTATAATTATCCATGTCTTTCCAACGTATACATAGTGAAAATAAATATCTGAAGTTACATAAAGGCTTTTCATAAGAGAATAGCTTTTTTTTGTATTACTTGCACATGAAAAGATTTTCATCCCCAGGCAGAGTGCATTAGACTTTGATATTTTTGCCATTGTCCTCAGTCGTCTCAAAGTAGTGGCAATAGCTATAACGATAGAAGGTAGGACGTGATTTTTTTACATTTTTTTTTATTTTGTCACTGATCTTGTGTGTAACATAACTACTAAAGTTATTTATGTACCTGTGTGATTTCACCTCTTTCTTTCAGAACAAAATCGACACCATTTATTTTACACTGTCCTGCCACAAACCCAGCATAGTACCTGACCACCTTGACTCCCCTCAGATTGTCCCTTCTGCTCTCTCTTCCTTCTCTCCTCTCTACATTACTGATGTCGCCAGCTTATAGTTGAAATCAACTAGTGCCATGTGCCCCTAGGACCCCTGGCCAACAAAAAATCTCATCTATCTCTGTGCTTCTGACCTTGCTCCTTCCATTATGCACACTCTCAGCCTGTCCCTGGATTCAGGACGGGTTCCTGCTGCTCTGAAGACTGCCTGAGTAACGCCAGTGCTCAAAAAACCCTCCCTTGACCCGGCTGTCTTATCTAAGTTCCGTCCCATATCCAATCCTGCTTTTTCTTTCCAAAATTCTTGAAAGGACTGTAGCCAGCCAGCTGATGAAACATCTTGCAGATAACAATCTGCTTGAATCTCTGCAGTGTGGCTTCCAGCCGCATCACAGTACTTAAATTGCTCCGCTCCGGATCGTAAATGGTCTCCTGCTTAATGCTGCTGCTGCTGCTCCCTCTGTGCTTGTCCCCTGACTTTTGATACCGTAGATCATAGTATTCTTCTTGACCGCCTTCAGAAGTATGCTGGGATCTCTGTCCTCTTACCTATCTGGACTCACGCAGTCTGTCTTCTGCGATAGAAGCAGTGGTGACACAAACCCGGTCACGTGTGGTGTCCCTCAGGGGTTTGTTCTTGGGCCTCTTCTCTTCAATATCTACATGCTTCCCTTCAGTCACCTCATCTGCCAACATAGCCACTCCTATGCAGATGACACCCAGCTCTACCTAAAACTCAACCATGAATGTCCCTCTGCCATGGTCCATCTCTCAAGTTGCATCCAAGACATCAAGGCCTGAATGTCTTCCAATTTTCTTCAGCTGAACACTTACAAATCTGAACTGCTTATTAGGATTGAAAACTCAACTTAAGAATCTCAGTATTCCCACACTGAACCTCAGAAACTGTCTGCTGCTGGCTTCCTTCACTGTACGACGCCTTGGTGATAGTAACCTCTCCTTTGATTTCCAAATCTCCTCGGTGGTCAAATCTTCCTCGACCACCTCCGAAACATTGCAAAGGTCAGCCCCTACCTTTCCCTCCCGGATGCAGAGATACTCTGTCATACATGTCTCATCTCGACTTGACTACTGCAACTTTCTCTATGGTGGTCTTCCGTTACATGCCATAAACCTATTGCAGGGGGTTCACAATTCAGAATGCAACTGCTAGGATTCTTACCAGATGTAAAAAAAAAAAAAAACAGGATCAAACAGAAGATCATGCCATTTGATGCCATTCTTGCATAGTTTTACAATTATGTATTTTATTGGTTACTTTAATAGTAATAGGCTTGGCTTTAGGTTTGACCGCAACTTAAAAAAAAATAATTAAAAAAAAAAAAAAGTGGTGATTTCCCTATATTGTGGTGAAATTTACTAGCACTGGCTTATTTTTGGAAAAAAAAAGATGGGCAGTAGACAAATTAGAAACATCCAATTTATTTGATTACATTATGAAAACAAAAAGGATTCTTCTGTTTGTATATTACCCAAAGGCACTTATAGCAGGAAATAATAGCTTTTCAAAAGAGTTTGTGCTTGCTGGTTTTGAGAGAAGAGGTAAGATCGTAAGAGTGAGTCCTATGCCAGAATAAAATCTACTTTTCTTAGTTTAAAGTGGCATGAGTTGTTCATTTAAAAAAAAAAAAAAAAAAAAAAACCTGAATTTTTACTTGCAGTTCAGTTCTCTTTTGATAAGTTGGCTTGCACCCCATATTCTTGAATGTGTCCAACCTCCTGTCCAGGTCTTGGAAACAGGGTAGTTCTAACGCGCCAATCGGAGAAAGCTCTGGCTCTTTTGCTTTGCACTTGAGCAGTACTGTTGCCAGTCTAACGCTGACCTAGTTACGAAGTGGCAGTCTAGCATTGTGTTAGAAGCTTGTGTGGCTGTTGGCTGTGTCAGTAGGTAAAAAGCAATGAGAATGTTGGAGAACATTGTTCCTCATTTGAATTTTTATATGGAAAGGCATTAGCAGTTTCTTACTCTTTCACGGGAGAGCAGAAGAGGTTTGGGGGGGATTCAGACAGTTTTAATTATGTATCAAGCTGTAGATTATCTGACCTGTATAATTTGCTTACCTGAATACATATTGAATTCAAGTGAAGATTTGTTTGTGCTTGTGACTGTCCAAACCTGTGTTTTCATTTTTATACCAATTTATAAACAAATAATAATAAATAAAAAACAATTACAACTTTGTCTCATCTGTGTCACACATAAGGCCACTGGTGTTTAGCTTATAACAACACAGTTATACACCATTCGCCTTTATAACTAAAAAATATGTTTTTCTCCTGCTGGGTTTGTGGTTGTCTACATTTTTGCTCGCTACTCTAGGACAGGCTGTTCCATGCACAAACATGGCCAAAGATTATGAAGCATAGCTTCAGATTGGCTATAGAAAATATTTTGACACCTTTTCTATTTCAACATTTTCATAATGTTTCATAATACATTACTGTTTTCACTTGGAATAGAGGTTTGCATTCCAAACTTTAGAGGTAGGGTTAACATGATAAATGCTAATGATGCCTATTTTTTCTCGGTACAGAAAAAATGCAGTTTCCAAGTCATATGAAAATTTACAAGAAAAAGGCCTGGTTGTCACCACAGATTGTTTATAATCAACAAAGTACTTTTTAGTTGTATAAACAAAGCTACATTTAAACACTTTCAGATAAAAAGAAAATAAATATACTAGGCTTTTAAGGCAGGTATTACTGAAAACTCAAGGTCATTTGCTATATTGAAAGTTTCTGCATGTTTGAGTGTTTTTCTTGTCCTTTTCAATAATATTTTATCTCTGACAGGAGCACAGAGATAAAGGTCTTATTTAAGACTGTCAGAGCAAAAATGTATTATTATTCCAGAGATAGCAGCATGAAAAAAAATTGTATCACTATTTATCCCTATCTGTCTGTATACAAATCTGAGCATCTCATCTGCACATGGGTGAAAGAATTCCATCTGTAAACTGATTTTTGTCTTGAAAATGTAACATCGTATCAGCTGTGCGATTTAATTTCTGTATGCCATTTCCATGTTTTGCTGATTTGACCCTGTGACTGGATAGGCCAGCTCAGCCAACTGATTGGTTGACATTTAGGCACATATTGGGGGTGTATAAATTAAATTTATAATTAAAGTTCAGGAGGTGGGTCAGACACCAATCTCCGTGTCACCAAATTGAATCATTCAGTTTACACATTAACTAATTAAGATTGTTAGCTCTATAAATACCCTCTTCACTTACTTCTCAGTTGCCTTTCGATTTCATCGTAACCCACCACCTCCCCTTCTCCACTTTTCTTAAATAATTTGTATATTTTATCAATGGGGGTTTCTGCTTTTGACCATTCGGCCAGGCAGCGAGCCCTCAAACCTAGTTAGGTTTGATGCCCCATGAAAGTGTATATACAACTTAATTCTCTTTAAAATCGCATACTCCACATTCTCCACAATAAATAGTTGTACTAAAACATTTTGTGATTGGTGTTTGTTCTGAACATTGCATTGTTTGTCTCTGTCGTATTACTCATAATAAAGCCAAAATAAAGGAAAAACAGTGAAAAAGAGCCGTGTAAACCTGGTGCCAGTGATAATGTTGCTACTGCCACTTTTTATCTTCAATTTCATGAAGCAAAAATGGTTATTAATCACTAATTAATTGATTGCGTTCACCATTAAATAAAAGCTAAATCCTACAAGTTATGTTCTACTTTTGTGTGTGTGTGTGTGTGTTTTGTGTGACGAGAAAGGGGAAAGCAGATTTTTAAGAAGGAAGTCCCCATCCCTGTACTGTCTGTTGGCATAAGCATTGCAAGAGATTGTAAACAAGTTCAATTTTAAAAAGCATGTTATTTATAGAAAAACAAGTACAGCATTTAAAGAGTAAGTAATGCTTGCTTTACATGTTGTTTTTTTTTATTTCTTTTGCAACAGTTTCAATCACTAAGTGTAAGAATTTTGATAGCGGGATAATTGTGTTTGCTGTATTCATTTATTCAGCCTTAAAGCTTGCCAAGAGACATTTTGAAACCAACTAGTTTCTCGAGTGTCCTGGAACGTGTTTGCCAGGAGCGTCCTTTTCCAAGACTGCTGCTGGCAACTTCTCAGTAAGAAATGAAAGGCAGTAATCCATAAGTCCCTCTATTGAAATGTACACACTTGTTGCCCTTGTCACGTCGAACCAGTGCAGTGCTGGCTGCCCGTGGTGTGTCTGTTCATTTTGTAATGACAGGCTTTCTTTTCTCTTTGTTTGGGGTTTCCTACAGACACATATTTGTTACTTGTACATTTGGTTTTTCAAGTTCACACCTTTGTACCTACATTCAAACTGATGTTTGTTGCTGCTCAGTTGTACCAAACTGAAGGCCTTCTGAATGTGGCCCTTGGCGATTGTCCATTGTATGAACGTGCTAAAACTCATAATAAATAAATAAATAAATAACATTGACTTAGAAACTATATTGTGTGTGCATGATAGATGTTCAGCAAGTTTTTAATGAGTTGTGATACAACTGTAACATTACAAAACCTGACAAAATGTGTAAGAATTGCATTCTCACCTTGGAAACCCAGGTTTCCCTCCATATTTCCTGAAAGAAACAATAGCATCAATATTTTAGAATTGTCAAGCTTGTTTCCCTGAAGACCCCCTTTTCCTTCCAGTTTTAGTGTAGTGTAGTGCTCAAATAGGGACAAATCTGGTACTTTTCGTGCAATTACATACTGCAGGCAACCCCACTTGCCTTGTACCTCCACTGGCAAATGTACAAACATTTAATTCCAGGTGGCAATGAAATGGTAAGTTATGATTTAACTGTTGACTTTTCTTCTGGACGCAATACATGAGATTGAAGAGCAGTAAACAGTCGAGGCAGGTTTTGATGGTATAGAGATCAGCCTGCTATTCCTGTTTCTGTGTTTAGTCATGTCAGTTTAAAGCTTTGTCTGTCCTCTTTTCCTAGAGGGCACCAGTTTACCGCTCCTCTACTTCTCCATTAGCAATGTGACAGTTAATTTCTTTGTTCGTGAAAAAAAAATACTTTCAATGCAAAGTTTTAACATGAAGGAATGCAAGTGTAATTTGCTCATGAGAACATGAATCCAAAGAGTAAAAAGAAAATAAAGTTTACAGACGAAAGGAGGCCATTCTGCCCATCTTGCTCGTTTGCTTGTTAGTAGCTTATTGATCCCAGAATCTCATCAAGCAGCTTCTTGAAGAATCCCAGGGTGTTGGCTTCAACAACATTACTGGGGAGTTGGTTCCAGACCCTCACAATTCTCTGGGTAAAAAAAAAGGGCCTTCTATTTTCTGTTCTGAATGCCCCTTTGTCTAATCTCCATTTGTGACCCCTGGTCCTTGTTTATTTTTTCAGGTCAAAAAAGTCCCTTGGGTCGACATTGTCAATACCTTTTAGAATTCTGAATGCTTGAATCAGGTAGCTGCATAGTCGTCTTTGTTCAAGAGTGAGTAGATTCAATTATTTTATCCTGTCTGCATATGACATGCCTTTTTAAACCCAGAATAATTCTGGTCACTCTTCTTTGCACTTTTTCTAGAGCAGCAATATCCTTTTTGTAGCGAGGTGACCAGAACTGAACACAATAATCAAGATGAGATCTTACTAATGCATTGTACAGTTTTAACATTACTTCCCTTGATTTAAATTCAACACTTTTCACAATATATCCGAGCATCTTGTTGGCCTTTTTTTTTTTTTTTTATAGCTTCCCCATGTCTGCTTGGTAATTGTGGTTTCTTCTGTACCTGCCTGTAGGCATTTGCAGTGGATGTCATGTCATGCATGATATCATGCGAAACTCTAAAAGTAGAGGGTGCCATCTTTAATAAAACAGTTAACATAAAATGCAGTGTATGCCAACATATTGTAGGCCTACAGTATGTTTAAAGAACGCCTTAAAATTAAACTTGTTTCACTTTACAGCTCTTCTGAAAATACTCAGGATCCCTTTTGCATGTTTTTGAAAAATGCTGAGCATACTATATACAAGTCAAACTGAATCCCCCAGTGTTGCAAACATCGACAGCGACACTATTACAAGGCCACTGGCAGGACAGAAAGTGAACATTTTCCTTTCTTCTTGTGTTACTCTTCTAGCTATTTTGTAGACGCCTGGTGTCAGGACATTAGTTACTTTGCTCTTAATTGCGCTCCCCTAGTATGCACTTGCAGTCCTGACGTGTTGTCAGAGAGATGTGATTATGCATTTAGAGCTAGAAGCAATGCTGTTCTAACCCCACACCAGCTGCTTGTTTGTCTGTGTCCCTGAAAAGATGTCCTTGTCAATGAAAATAATTCATTGCTTGCCTGTTTCACCAGATATGTTGGCATTATTACAGTTGACCTCACAATGTTGGGGGGGGGGGAACGGACCTTACTTAAAGGGGAAGTGTCATTTGATGTTAAGGTAATTTATCAATACAACCATTTTGTAAATGGAAATAAAACATCTACAATGCATGCTTGCCTATTTGTTATATTGTAGATATCCTCATGTTCTGATTTTTCCTTTCCCAAAAAAAACCCACATCATTGTATAACAATTCTTATATGCTTTTACGTTAAGACCCAAAGATTGTTTCACAAAGCAGACTGTTGCAAACTGAATTGAAGCCCAAGAAAAAAGAAGCTGAACTACTAAAAGACTGCACTCTTTCAAGTGAATTCAAAATAGAATAAAAACACCTTACACATAATAAAAAACATAGTTATTTTACATTCAGTATGATTATAACAGGCCAGTGCAGGAAGTGGGAGAAGTGGCAGGTCCTCGAGGGTCTTGAGTTATAGGTGAGCTGAGTAAGAGCAATATGGAGACAGTGTAAAGATTGCATCAGCCAAAACAGAACCCTAATATTAATACTATTAATAATGTTCATCCTGCAGAACAAACACCCGCACAATGTCATCTGCAGACTGGAAACACTTTAACTGCATCAGACTGGCTTGGATTTGACAATTTTGATCACCGTTACATCAGCAAACTCATTGCTAAGCTTTGCACACAGCACAGATTATGGAATGATGCAATATCAAATTTAGGGCTTAAATCTGTTGTGGTCAGAGTCCTCTCTGCTTACGCTTGCATTTCTTGTAAAGTGTAATACATACAGCACAATACTGTGTGTTCTTAAGTCAAGTAATCAACAGAATAACACAAATACACATGGACTTGTATGTGTTGTAAAATAAATAAATAAATAAATAAATATGTGTGTGTGTCATATATATACTTTTTTTTTTTTTTTTTTTTTTTTTTTTAACTGGTAATTATTTTTAATCAGCTTGGAAAAGCTACTTTACAAAAATGGCCTTTGACTCATTGTTGCTTTTCTTTGTCTCTGTGAAACCCCACAGAACATATGAAAATTGTATTTTTATTGTGTATTTTCAAAAATACTTCATAATGACGGCTGTTTTATTACTAGCCATAGAGAAGGGAGAGATTGACCCTTGCAAAACAGACTACAGCAGCCAATGCACATCCAACAGTGCCACTTCATTACAGTTTTTAAAACTGCTGTACATTTGAATTCATAACGATCGCTGTGTATCTACTACTAACTATCATGGCAACCTACTGTACTGTGCTGTTAGTGATCATGTATTCTTGCATCATGTTGCTAGTGCCATCACTATCGTTAGCAGAAAAATACAGTGATAAACACTTGTGAGGATTTAGGGTCAGTGGAAGAAGGTACTCTGGTCAGATGAGACTAAAATTGAACTTTTTGGCCATCAAGGAAAACGCTATGTCTGGTGCAAACCCAACATCTCTCATCAGCCCAAGAACACCATCCCCACAGTGAAGCATGGTGGTGGCAGCATCATGCTGTGGGGATGTTTTTCATCGGCAGGGACTGGGAAACTGGTCAGAATTGAAGGAATGATGGATGGCGCTAAATACAGGGAAATTCTTGAGGGAAACCTGTTTCAGTCTTCCAGAGATTTGAGACTGGGACGGAGGTTCATCTTCCAGCTGGACAATGACCCTAAGCATACTGCTAAAGCAACACTCGAGTGGTTTAAGGGGAAACATTTAAATGTCTTGGAATGGCCTAGTCAAAGCCTAGACCTCAGTCCAATTGAGAATCTGTGGTATGACTTAAAGATTGCTGTATACCAGCGGAACCCGTCCAACTTGAAGGAGTTGGAGCAGTTGAAGAATGGGCAAAAATCCCAGTGGTTAGATGTGCCAAGCTTATAGATACATACCCCAAGAGACTTGCAGCTGTAATTGCTGCAAAAGGTGGCTCTACAAAGTATTGACTTTGGGGGGGTGAATACTTATGCACGCTCAAGTTTTCTGTTTTTTTGTCTTATTTCTACAATAAAAAATATTTTGCATCTTCAAAGTGGTAGGCATGTTGTGTAAATCAAATGATACAAACCCCCAAAAAATCCATTTTAATTCCAGGTTGTAAGGCAACAAAATAGGAAAAATGCCAAGGGGGGTCAATACTTTTGCAAGCCACTGTACAAGTCCTAGACCTAGAGTGATCGTCAGTGGCTCATTTGAAAGGTAATAACTTGGACTAATTAGCTGTCATTTATGTATTTTATATAACATTTTCTATAATTTATATATATATATATATATATATATATATATATATATATATCATATTATATATTATATATATATATAATTGCAGAACTGCCACTTCAGTCATAGTCGTGCACAACTGGTCTAGACCACAAGAATTAGTGGAATGTCTAAAGAAGTGGTTCTCAGCAGTGGGGTGTGCCTCCCTGGGGAGAGCATGTCAAACTTTAGGGGGCGTGGTGGGTGTTCCAGAAATGCAGTAATTACAGCATTAATAAAAAAAACTCTACATAACAATTGTTGAATATGTTATGTTGTTTTTTGTATTTGTTTTTAGTTTACTTATGATGTCAGTACTCATTTAGTCTGAAAAATCGCTCCTTAATAAGGTAGAGACCCAAAGACGGGAGATTCAGTGTGACTTGACTGTTCTCCCTGCATTACACCCTTGTTCAGTACATAAAGTGGATCAGTTTGTGGTCCATGAAAAAAGAGAGATTTCTGCAGATGCGTCATAGTCTAAAAAACAAGAAGTTTGGAAATAAGAAGAAAGTAGCTTGGAAATTGGATTTATCTTCATTGACACTGCAGATTAACCTCGTCCTCAGTGTGTTGCCTGTGCTGATGTACAGACTATCTGTTAAAAATAAGAGTGCAGCCGAAGAAACATGTGTTTTTAAAAGCTTGCGTCAATTTGCACTAATAATTTCTAATGGAGGAGTTAATGTCAAGTTCTTCAAAATTTAAAGAGAGAGTGAAGGAGAATCCATTTATTTATTTATTTATTTATTTTTAATTGTATGGTGTGCAGCTCTACACAGGGTGATTTATTTTTGTAATCCCTTCTGTTAATGTTACTTTCAGAAGGAAACTACTATAGATTTTTTTCAGGTGCCCTGGGGAAAGAGGCAAACCAATATACAATGTACATAAAATGTTGCCTCACTATATATGGGCCTTATTTTCAAAATGTAATGTGCTGTATGGCTCAGTAAATTTACTGTGTACTGTGGAGTTTGTGGATTTGCTTGGAGTTAGAAGTATTTAAGGTTTACAAAATGCATGTTTAAAATAATTAACCATCAGTATATATGATGCAGCTGATTGTATGGCTCAGTATTTCTAGCAGTGCTGTACAGTGTAAGCTTGTTGACAAATTCTGACCACATGGTATTGATTCAATTCAAGTTAATGGTTCACTATTCCGTCTAACAAGCTTTATGATGTCTGTGTTTCAGTTCAGATGCAGATGTGATTACAAACCAATAAAGAGTGATTCTGCCCTTCTAATATATATATATTAAAGAACACAAAACAGGATTGTCTCGCATTGCCCTATAAAGAGAAAACGCTCAGAACTGGGAATAGGATAACATTATTCACTGCAATCAGGGCTCGAAAATGAACGCAGACCATGGTGCAATGCCCTTCAAAGTGTATGTCCATTCACAGGCATTGTGACTGCAGTGTGCCTTCACTTATAGCAACTACAGAGGCCTTTATTAGGAATTCCATACACAACACTTGCGTCAGTATTTATGAATGCGCTATGATGTCGGTCTGTAAAGAAAAACAAAGCCGGCTTATTGCATGTTTTAAACTGAAGCGCGAGAGGGACAAGAATGATCGAACACAAATGCCTGGCAGTCCATGCTGTATTGACACCAGCAGAATACAGTAACCCCAGGTTCATGCAGCTGTTGTGATGGTGATCAAACATGTGTGAGAACTATTGTTGTGTAAAAACGTAGCTTAAAATGAAATGTTGCATTTATATTTAGAACAAGAACAACACAAATAAAAATACACTTAAGGTTTGCGTGTTGCACTCGTTCAATTAACAAAATGCTCTGAAAACTCAAAATAAAGAACGCAATTATAATGACGGGCTGAAAAACGTCAGTAATTAAAATACAGAAAACAGAGTTAACACCAACATCTTTATATAGTCTTGTTCTATCTTCTTTAGCAGCCATATCAATCCCAGATATATCTGGCTTCATTGTTTACTTTCAGGAGTTTGAGGATGATTTAATTCCACAGTGGCATACCCAGTTCCATGATGAGCTGATAATATCTCTTGAAGCAGGCACGGTAATTTAGACATTACCATAACGAAGAAGAGTAAATGTTGTGTGGAGTTTATTTCTCAAACTGACCATTGTAAGAACGGTGACAGCAGAATGCATGTAAATACTTGGGACTGTAATTTAGAAAGTGTACTCCTGAGGGGGGAAAGTAATTAAAACATTAAGGGAATTGCAGTAGAAAAACAAACATTCACTAAACTTGGATTTCAGGTTGTGGTAATGAAAAGAAAATGTTTTGGAAATATTCAGTGTATGATATTGTGTTAACTGTGTATTTAATATTGTAAATAACAGAAGGAACTCACTGAAACTTAAACTTTTTTTTTTTTTACTGAAACAATAAATGGTTACATGTACAGTAAAACACAAGAGCTGTCTGTGTTACGTGCTCTCAGACCAGTACTCCACCAATTAACACTGAGCAAGGGAGCTGCAGGATGCTATTCCCCATATTACAGCTGTACAGAATTAGAGGTGCGGTCACCAATTCCATACACAACACTTGCGAAATATCTCAAATATAAAACTGCTGAGTTCATTGCAGTCATCAGCTGCATAGCTCACATATTCAACAGAATGAGACAACAAACCAGTGAGTACAGCCATTTACTGTTTTAGTGTCACTTTAGGGCCTCATGCAGTAAACAGCGGTAACCAGTTTATCATGCAGTAAGCTTTGTACACCTGCTATATTCACTAACCAGTGGCAAATGACTTTGTATGCAAAATGAATCGCATGGAAAAAGATACCGTGTGCGAGTCATTTACATAGCATTAATAATGGTAATCCATGGAAAATGTTTACAAATTCTCTCCCCTAATACTGCGAGGGAGGGACTTGATATAAAAAACATATTTACTTAAAAGTGCTAACTTTCCTAAGTGTCTCACTGCTTGTTAAGTTTACCGCTTATTGAAACCAGGCGGTGTCTGTCCAAATCACAACAATATAAATAGAGCAGACCACAAGTAGTGCTGTGTGGGAGACATGATAAATGAGCATATCTGCTTTCAGGTACTGTATTTAATTTTTTCCAGGATAAACAGTTGCCGTGTTCCACAGAACACTACAAATAAAATGTCAAATATAGGCTACATAGGATGTATTTCGTTTGTGGATTAAGGGCAATATTTTAACATAAGGTGTTGTAATACTGTACATAATGGTATGATTCTGAAAATGCAACTTACCAAAAGATGACTACACGTGAACGGTATTACATAATCATTTCCTTTGTTCTGATTCCAAACGTGTTGCTTCCTCAGTGCAAGATGCATTGTAGGAATAGACAGTGCTGTATAAAATCCCGTGATGTTCTGTATTTTTTCCATTATGACGTTGTACTGCCGAAACGGCCAAGAGACAGTTGTGCTCTTTTAACACATGAATTACACTGAATTATTTCGGCCCTGAAAACATAAGCATTTTTGTCATGGAAAAGATAACACTGAGTTCAAATTGTGACTAGCCTGTGCAGCACATCGAAATTGCCAGTTAAGCAGTGGAAGGTTAAAGTTTCTTAAAAGAAAAATAATAATAAACCGCACATTTGCAATCCCTTTAAAAGAAACGCATTTCTGTTTTGCCAACATTTTGGTACCGGAGTACCTTCAAAATAAACCAGAGTGGGATAAAGGTGAACAAACAAATATTTGTTTTCAGTTAATTATTTTCTGTTTCTCCACTTTGACCGCCTCAAAGCAAGACATTCCCGGTGTTACTTAGAATTCTGTATCCCCGCATGATTACATGCCTGTGCAGGTGCACTTTTTCAAAGCTAGACGCGAATGCACGATATTCCTGTGCCGGAGTCCTGTTGTGTTCTCAAGCACTGCCACTGAGTTCTGCTGCAGTTTGCCAAATATTGAAAACAACACCAAGCTAATTCTATAGCAAAATAAAACCGCACATTTAACACCATTGATTTTCTACAGTACGGTCATCCTCCTGCGTTGCTTACACGAAAACCCTGATTAAAAGTAACCTTGTAAAACTATATTTTTCTTTTAAAACACTTTTTAATTTTATTACATGTAAATACTGTTCAGAAACATCAAGTGTTCATGTATAGCGATCTTGATCTACGCAGACGTCAAATCTAAGTGGATACAGAATTCTATGGGGATACAGAAATCTGCGTAACACCGGGCCGCCTTGCCTCATCTTACAGAGACCCACTGAAGATGTATCTGGTGCTGGCTGCTGCCTCCTTGATCTCTGTCATTCTGACAAAGTGAGAGCCAGACTACCTGTCCTTTGGAGTGCCCATATATTAAACTAAAGGGTGTGTAATGCATGCAGCATTTCACTTGCTATGATGACTGACAAATGAATAATTTACCTTGCCTTATTCATGCATATTATTATATTAGTGAATAGAGTGGTCACGTCTTTGTTTTTGCACGCCGTATAGGTTTCTCTTCCCACGCAGTATTTCAGCTAATTTACCACATCAGCACATTCACACAGCAGCTTGATTCACTCTTTAGCGCAGTGCATTTCTTTGAAGTCAATCTTATCAAGAAAACATTTGTTTTTCTTCATCTTTTAGCCATCCACGCAATGTAGATTCTGCAACATTTATATCTTTTGAAACTCTGTAAGGGAGTAGCACTGTATTAAATTAAACTGTGTTGTTTCTTTCTTTGGTCAATAATTAGCTTTGTATATAAATCCTAAGCAAAATTACACAAAGTTCTACACTTTGGCCTTGACTTATGTTTATTAGCCTTGGTGCCCTAAACAAATTTATTGAACTGAATGCCATTTTGAAGCACTGACTGCATGACTAGAATGGAAATTGAGCTTTTTTTTCTCTATTGATATAACAGGCAGGATATACAATAGCCTAAGTTGTTATTATTTTTAACAGAAGAAACATGATATCTACTATAAAGTGTTTCATGGTTTTTCCCTAATGGTTTTCAATAGTTAAGATATATATTTTTTCTTTTGTCATGTATTCAATTAAAAGTATGTGGGTTTTTTTTTTTTTTAATAGCATAATTTTGGGAAGTTTGAGGAAAAAAAAAAAACACCTGCTTTTTGTATAGCATTTTTGTCATTTCTGAAAGAGACACATGCACCTTGCCAAAAGCAAAAACTCAAGGGGATTATTTGTGTCTTCTGTCAAATTTGGAGCAGATCTGTGTACATCAGTTACACATCGATCTGTTCATGCAAATACCAATCCAATAGTGTTATAGTATGTTATTATAAGAAAGAATAAGTGATAAAATATATCTTTGTGTGGTTGTTTTACATTTCACAGAGAATCTAAATTGTCAAATATAACTGAAATGGTGCCCTTTTCAATTGATGTCAGTTACAGAATCATTTACATTCCTAAAAACAAGGAATCGAGGAAGGGCTGTTTGTCTAAATCTGTAAGTTTAGGATGAGGTTGTATAATGCCATGGTGAGACCACATTTAGAATACTGTGTTTAGTTTTGGTCACTTCATAAAAGGATATTGCAGCTTTGGAGAGAGTTCAAAGAAGAGCAACCAGACTAATCCCAGGGCTGAAGAATACGAGTTATGAGGAACTGAACCTATTTAGCCTATAAAATAGGACAGTTGGAGGAGACTGGATCAGTGTGTCTGCAATCGTAAAAGGATCAATGAAGTCAACACTATTCACTATTTCAAACTAAGCACAGGGCATGGAATGAAGACTGATTTGAGACAGTGGGTAGGAGGCCTTTCTTCTTGCAGAGAGTAGTGAGTGTATTCAAGGGATTGCCAAGCCAGTGTTGTTTTTGCTAATTCATTGGGATCCTTCCAGTGCTGCTTGCAAGTGATCCTGGGAACAGCTGTGAGCATTGATGTCCAATGGCTTCCTCATGTGAATGCAAATATTAAACTACAGTGAAACTCTGGTACATAAAAACAGCAAAAAAATCTAAGAACTATAGAACAATGTAACAAGTAACTAGCACTGTACATTACTGTACAGTATGTAACATTCTGTATTTTAATCTAGTAATTCTATGTTGCTTTGGATAAATGAATTATAAAAAATAACAAAAAAACATGTAGTTAATGTACCGAATAATACTGTACTGTAAATACTATACTGTTTTATTAATTTATTTTATTTTTAGTACAATAAAAAAATTAATAAAAAAAAAAAAAAATACAGTAGGGGAGACCTGGGTTGGTTGTCACACTTTTTATTCTCTTATTTTCCTTAATCTGGTGACAAGCTGCAGGGTTCTGTACCTCCTTATATTGAAGAATAACTCTTCACATACAAATTGATGGGTTTTTTTTGTTTTATTTTTATTTATAACTTTATTCCAAATACTATATTTAGACGGTTGAAAATGCGCCGGTCACCTGTGACAACCTGCCCATACTGGGGTTGGTTGTCACAACGTATGTTCTTGCTTTTCCAGTAGACAATAATGCAACTTTTTTTTTTTTTTTTTTAAATAACATAAAGTTTCTACTGTGTACAATGTACAATAGTTTGTTGCCATAATCCCTTTGGTTACATGAGACAGAATAAAGAAAAAACAAGCCCGAATTAAAATACAGGCGGATTTATTTTTGTCATTTTCCACTGGTACAGTCAGATATGCTAATGTACTGTAGTACACAAAACTTAAAATGTGTCCAAAACACTTTTTTTAAATTATCTTAGATCACATCACATATTAGCAAGTTAAAGGTATTTATTTTGACTTTATAAAATTAAAGAATGTCTTATCCGTCTGTAACAAAGTGCCCGCCCCTGTGTATATTATCTGTTATGTGTTGCGTGTGGTGTGTTTAAATGTTGGTGTATAGACATTGGTACACGGGATATAAACGGGTCTGTGTAACACGAGTGTTTAAAAATGTATATGTGTATTTAGGCACGAGGATTGCACAGCACTTCACGTGCAAGTAAAATGTAGTAATATGTGAGCACGGGGAATTGCACTTTATTAATTCACGTGCTGGGATTCAAGTGAATAATTAATTGGTAATTGAATCCCAGCACAATAGTATATATAGATGCACGTTGGCACATACTGGTTGTTGGGTGTTCGGTGAGCGGAGAACGGGATTGGAGACGGAGGAAATTAGTAGTAGTAGTCTGTTTTCATTTGTCTATTTATTTTGGCGTAGAGTGCCGTGTCCTGTGTTTTTCGTGTTTGTGTAAACCTTTTATTTTGTATTAAACCGGCGCCAACAGGCGTCTTCATCATTTCATTTCATCCGTCCTGTGTTTTGTATATTTCATTACCTTTCCTGGTTCTGACGCCGCCCACTTCGGCCGTCCCTGTGACACCGTCCCAGATTTTTCCTTTGTGCAAATGCCCATCTAATGTATTTGCTATGGTATGGGCATTTTTCCCCCATATGAATTATTCCCCTTTTAATTACTTAGGCACTTTCTCGTAGCTCCTCCGTTCTGCTCCTGTGTTCAGTGAAAATAAACAACAACATTTACAGTGAGGGAAAAAAAGAAAGAAGAACATGTATACATTACAGTTATCCAGCGAAGTGTTTTTTTCAACAACAGCTGGGTTAATCTAACCCGGTTTCATTACGGCAATCTGGGAGCTCTAACACTGTTGGGCTAGGGTTCAGGTAAATTGGTTTTGACCTCTAATGTGGACAGGGCCTTAGACGGCTGCCTCTGCGATTGCTGCTTTTTAAACTTGAGCTCTTTGACAGCATCATTTTGACTGCTTTCATCCCATTCAAGATTTTTCCAGTAATGTACATTTTGTCCTTAAGTGAAATTGTCTATCCTTTAGCGCTGGCCATGATAATACTGCATACAATAGAGTAATACAAAGCAAAGTCAAGTTCAAACAGCAAGAAGTAGGTCTACGAGTATGCAATATGCGCAGCACAGACCACTGCGTGCCTAATAACAGGAAGTATGCACTATCAGAGTACGTACTAAAAGGAGAATTTAAACAGGATTTAATACAATTTTATTCGGCTCCATTATACTGGTTCTTTATGTCAGTGTGTACATTATATCCCAGGTACGTTGTAAATGAGTTTGACTGTAATTGCAAAGAGGCAACCTTGTTAATTTGTGCACTTTATGCTTCAAACTAAAAATGAGCACCGTGCAGAATATGAACATTGACGAGGCGAAAGTTATCACAACATAATCCACTGTTCATAATGGATTTGCCAGAGATCTTGATCTTTCACGGTAAAGCATTTTAATAAATTGGGTTTTTTTTTTACATAAAGGGAGCTGTTTGTATTTGATGAATTTGTGTCCTTAGTGAACTTTGAGGAATGAAAGGGATTAAGAACTTAAAATACAGGCTTTAAGCTATAATGTAGCAGCGATACTAATATGAAGTTAGCATGGACAGTAATTCCCAATAGGAACATCAAAAAAGCAACAATACAATCCTTAATACTTTTTTTTTTTTTTTTTTTTTTTTTACAGAACTTTGTTATTGAAGTAATGCATTTTTTCTATTTACTGTTTCAACTCTATCTACTGTATCTGGCACAGGCATTACTGTAAAAACTAAGCCTTGTTGTATTGTTTCTGCATTAAGTTTGACCTACATTACCCTGAAATAATGTTTTCACCTTCAAATGTCTGCAATTACAGCATACCATTTTAATCTTGTTCATTTTTTCTTGTTTACAAAATCTTCTGTAGTTACAAGCTATCTGCAGCTGACAATGAACCTTCCTTTATACCTACTATTCCAGCTTTTGGGTTTTTTCCCCAGGGACTTCTCCACAGAGAGAACCATATGTTCACTGTAATTGTTGTGCACTCTCAAGCCTATCTTCGAATGCAAAGCTACAGCTGGAAAAATTGGACTTCGCTTCTACTCCTCTTAAAACCCATTGTTATCATTTCAAGGCTAACTTTTCTCCATGATCCGTAACCACGCAGAGGAATAAACGTTTCTGCTTTTATCTTGCCTATTGTGAACTTTCACATTCACGCTGTAGATCACAGCTTTGTATATCATCTATTTGCATTCTCTGTTTGCTTACCTTGCCTTTCCTTTCCTTGACTTGGAAAGGCTCTAAAGGAGTGGGGACAATTCCTCTCTCCATCTCTGTCAATTACTGCATCTTAGTTTGAGTCTACGGATTTCCCCAAGTGCACTTGGTGGGAGCAACTGTGTTGGTATTCAAGGAATCCAAGGAACTACTTGGTGACTTTAATGCACTGCCTTTTCATGATTTTTGTTGCTTGATCTATATTTTCGTCATCACTTTTTCATGTCTTGTATTTATTTCCATCTTTATGTTGAGTTTAATATACTGCAACAGCTTAATGTATTCTCTTTTGCTCTAAAACCGTTAGTTACCACTTTGTTTCCAGCAACCATCTATGTACAGCATGCTGACAGAGAACAGAGAACACTGAGAACAGTCAACTTTTTTAAGCCATTAAAGCCCTTTCCAGTTTATATGATTATCTGTGATATATCTGCTTACTCTCCTATGTTATTACTTGTACTGTTTGCAAAAAGATGCCTAACTAGATTCACATTTATAGTGTGCAAGGCTTTCGTGTGTCTAGAAACCTGTACACTAACTGCAGTAAAATTACACTTATAGATTGTTTCAAGCACAGTAAAGCAACCAACCCCTGATGAAGTAAAACTGACATTCGGAATATACAGAATATTATTAGAAATCTGCTTAGACTAGTATGTCATAAATACAGGTTCAGATAAACGTATTGGCATGCAAGCATAGATGGGTAGCCAGCAGAGAGTGCAAAGAAGAAGGGGTTGCATGAGAGCAGCGAGGTTGGGAGAGCAGTAGAATTTAGAACGAGCTGGTGAGGGCTTAATTACTTGTGGTTTATTATGTATTTTTTGTTTTCTGTATTTTCATTCATGGCATAACTGATCACTTTTCTCATTCAGAAACACATATAAATAATCATATTTTATATGAGACTTTATAATCAGACTTTGTTTGTTTGAACTGCAAATTAAATACCTCTATTTACATGATATAGTATTTAAGCAGCGCTTTCAGCGAAGCTCTGGAAATGTTGTATCGGATGCTGTTGGACGACCCGAGTAATGTAGGTCTACTTGGGGAAGTTGTGCTTTTAAATGCTTCAACGAAAGTGTTATCTACCTTTGCATTTGCCAACCCCTCCCCCCATTGTAAGCACTAAGAAAAAAGGGGGAAGAAAGAGCATTACACAGACAGTTCACATTTTGGTTTTACTTCATGTTTACAAACCATTCGATTTGATACGATTTAGATTATGCTTCCAGTGATATATATATATATTATTTTTTTGTTCACAGCTAAAAATTTCTAATTAAACTTAATATTGCTAACACAGTCATAGGCATAAAATGTTCAATATGTGCTTACTGAGCACGCCTTCATTACAAATACATGCAAGTAGCAGCAATTGACATAACCAGTACCAATGGCATCTCTGCACAGTGCTGCACCTAGAATTCTCACATGTAGTTTTTTAAAGGAAAGTGTTAAACAAACAAAGAAAAGCAAGTACTGTTCTTCTGAAGATAAGTATTCCCTAAGGCAATTCAAAATACTTGCCATGTCTGAAGCAAGTCATTGTTTTGATGAATTGTTGTATTTTCTTTTGTTGACGAATGCTTTTAAGGGCACTATATAAAATAAAGATTATTATTATTATTATTATTCTTATTATTATTATTATTATTATTATTATTATTATTATTATTATTAACTGATTAAAATATAAATGATATATAATATAATAATAATATTCGTACCAGAATGATAATTTTGAAATGTTATGGCATAGTGAATGAATGAATGAATGAATGAATGAATGAATGAATGAATGAATGAATAGCATCTTCTAAATGTGGTCCATTGAGTTAGAGGACAAAGTTTGCCCATAATAAAATAATGTAATGCTGCAACCAAGTAATTTCCTGCTAGTTTATAATGTTTATATTTCGGGTACATTTATCTTCTGTCTTTAACAAGGGCTAACAGTGCCTTTTAAAGTAAGATGACACTGCCTGTGAAAGAAGGACTGCGACTGTATTGTCTTTTTATATACACAAATAAGCTTACTTGACTTAAACAGTGCAAGCAAACTCCTACACTACTTGGTTTGGTTGAATGAGTAGTGCACAACAAGCTTCAATATGAAAGCTGAATAAAGAACAAGGACAAGTTTTTAATGGAAAAAAAAACGAACATTGTAGCCTACTTCACTAAAGTAAAAATGGGATTCTGTTATTTTGAAATACCACTGCTTCAGATTATTAGTGCTGCTTAATAACAAACAGTAACCCTTTTTTTAGGGTTAGTGTTGAATTTGAACCCGTTCGTGGCAGTAGGGACTGTAAGTCAAAGCAATGTTGTGTATGGTGTGTTATATTGGGGGGGGGGGGGGGGGCCTTGCATCCTCTGAAAGCCATAACTTTTTTTAACTGTTTAAAGGAAAAACAATAACAAAACATAGAATAACAGTGTGTATAGACCGAGGGGAAAAAAGTAGAGGGGCAAAATATACAGTTTGCCCCCCCCCCCCCCCCCCCATAATTAAAGGGGGGGGGGGGGGGCTGGGGGCATTTGCCCCTCTGACCTATGGGTTAGGCGCCATGAAATCATTTAGAAGCTGTTCTAAAACTAGACTGTAAAAAACAAAATCATGCTATTGCTGACAACTGTGCTAAAAGATGTATTAACAGCCAACAGACCTGGGACAAATATGCTGATATTTGACATTACATTTATAATTTTAAAATATATTTTTTAAAATATTTAAATATTTTGTCTCCATACAATTATTTAGCAAGTATTTAAATACTGGGCAAACTTTTTCAAATAATGTTCTAATTTTATACAAATAACACTTTAAAAGTCAAGTAAATCTCCTTGGAACTCTGTAATCAAACAAGTATTGTTTCTTGGACCCCGTTCACACTTACTGAGCCGTCTCAAATTTCCATTCACAGTTGAGGTTTTAGGGGTCCTAAGTGCGTTCACATATATGGCTGAAAAGGAAGCCTAAATTGCGGCGAAGTGCTTGTCGGGAATGTAAACAGTGACATAAACACTGCATTCCCGGAAGTCAACATAAGAGAGTGAGCTGGGAAACGCGCACACGTAAATATGTCCGTCTTATTTTTTGCACCACTGTTGGTACTGTACTTAGATTATTATTACATTAGATATGACAAAGGTGTGTGTTTAAAGTGCCGTCGGTTATTGTGGAAAGAAATGATCATGCAGTGTAAATGCAGCAAACAAGGACGTGTACATTACATTAATCACAATACAGATTATTATATTAGTGGTAACTGAGTATGCAATGCTGTATGCATTATTTATCAATATTGAGATGTAAAATCTTAGCTACAATCAGAATTGTATATAAAAAATAATTTTTATATATATCAGTGCCAGTCAAAAGTTTGAGTACACCTGCTTGAAACCAGGTTTTTCATGATTATCTATGCTTTTAACTGTGTAAACTTGTCTATAAACACTTAATATTTCATTATATGATACGTGTACTTATATAAGCTGATAATCATAAGTGAATTTCATTCAAAAATTTAATTTTTTAATGAAAATGTAAATCTTGTCAATTTCAATGAAATGGTCACCCAAAGCAAGGGGATTTCAGTCTGAAGCCCAAGTCAGTTAAAAGTCTGAAATATGTATAACACGGTGTTAGAACACTGGCCTAAGTATAAAAGTTTCTTTGTTAGATGTTCTCTGAGTTAACTAGCATGTTACCTAATTAACCTTTTGTCACCAATTATTGGTAACAGGTGAGGGTCCATGATTAGTATAAATACAGGTAGCATAGGCACAAGTTTGTCATTCCTGAATGTACGGGAGCAGAAAATGACAAAATACGCTCAGTGAAGCAAAGAAAAAAGACAGTCTGTAATTACTTTAAGAAATAAAGGTCAATCTTTAAGACAAATCGCAAGAACTTTGCAAGTGTCTTAACTGCTGTGGCCAAGACCATCAAACGATTTGAAGAAACTGGCACTCATGAGGACCGAACAAGGTCAGGCAGGCCAAGGGTGATCTCAGAATCAAAGAACAAGTTAATTCGATTCACAAGTCTGCGAAACCGGCGATTAACTGCCCTGAAATACAAGCTCAGCTAATTGCTACTAGAAGTACAGATGTTTCAACATCAACTATTCAGAGAAGATTGCGTGAAGCTGGCCTAACTGGAAGAATTGCTGCAAAGAAACCATTGTTAAGAGTGCAGAATAAGAGGAAGAGACTTACCTGGGCCAAAAAACACAAACTGGACATTTGAGGAGCGGAAGTCGGTCTTATGGACCGATGAGTCAAAATTTGAAATATTTGGGCCCAGCTGCCGAGTATTTGTAAGATGCAGAGGGTGAGCGCTTGAGTTCTGCGTGTGTGTTTCCCACTGTCAAGCATGGAGGAGGTAGTGTCATGGTCTGGGGTTGCTTTGCTGGTGACAGAGTTGGTGATCTTTACCAAGTCCATGGCAAGCTCAACCAGCATGGCTATCATAGCATACTTCAGAGGCATGCCATTCCATCAGGATTACGGCTAGTTGGGCAGCCCTTCATTCTTCAGCAAGATAATGACCCGAAACACACCTCAAAGTTGTGCAAGAACTATCTGGCGAAGAAGGAAAGTGAAGGACAACTCGGTCTAATGACCTGGCCTGCCCAGTCTCCAGACCTCAATCCCATAGAACTTGTATGGGACGAACTGGACAGAAGAGTCAAAGCAAAGCTACCCACAAGTGCCCTACATCTCTGAGAATTGCTGCAGAAGAGCTGGGAAGACATGTTGGGAGATTTCCTGCTGAAACTTAATCGAATGCCTTGTGTTTGTGAGGCTGTTATTAAGGCAAATGGTAGCTTATTTTGAGGAATCCAAGATTTAGAGACAATTTTCTTGAACATTGCTTTGATACTGCTTATGTTTTGTTTTGTATATTGTAATTTTTTTTTTAATTTTCAAGTATTTACAGAAACGTATATGACGTAAAACATTGTCAATTATGAAAAAAACCTAGTTTCCAGCAAGTGTACTCAAACTTTTGACTGGTACTGTGTGTATATGTATATATTATATATATATATATATATATATATATATATATATATATATATATATATATATATGGGTATTTGAAATACTTTATCCTGATTGGTCTGTCTATCAAAACAGGTCACATGGGGGTGTTGATATTACAGCATATCACCATGGGTCGGCACTTTTTTCAAAAACGGCAAATCACTGGCAGATATCCATACACCTAGAATTTAAAAACAAAAACGGCAGACATATTGGAATTCATCGCAATAAACATGACTGACAAGATTTATGTAAATGTTGAACTTTTGGGAAACCGAAGTGTACGTGAGGTATTGAATGAATCTGAATTGGACATCAGTGATTAAAGTATTGAAAAAAGCTATAGTTTTCAAATATATTCAAAACTCGCCATTCTGATCGCTCTGTTCCTTCCCCCTGAACTACGGAGTTTCCCTATCCCATTTTGAAAATAAATAGTTTAAAAAATATCTCTTAAACTTTCAGCTTTTCACAGATTTGGGTCCCTCTTAAGAGACTTTGGGGTTAAAAGTTGTTTTGTTGCCGTTGCCCTTGCTGTCCATTCTTCGGTCTGCCTGCCTGCTGTCACTGGACCCACCCCCTGTGCAGCTGTGTGATCTGATGCTGAACATTTATAAATTCATCTCGACAATTCCTGCCATACCTTTTAAATGTGTCCAGGTATGATGGTATCATGTCTTCTGCTGTGTCCTGCATTGTTTTAAATTGTTTCTTAACACTGGCCCAGTAGTTCTCTACGGTTCCAAGCTGTAAATTGCAGAGTCAGTTTGATAAGTGACCGGGTATTCTATGCAAAGAATGTCTTTCTCGCCACTGTGAAGCTGTTGCACAAATCTGGTATGGATACCTCCTATTACTACCCAGGACAACAAAGAATGATTAAAAAAAAAACTGCACTCTCACCTAATACTAATGCAGGTCTTGTGAGGAAGGGTCGGTGTGATTTAAAGGCAGTCTTATTTGTGCTGCGTGTTTTAACGGGAGACTCAATTGTGCTGTGTCCTGATGAAAATGGGCAGTAATATTTAACTTTAAAATGTAATGAATAAACCAAGAATTACAAGACGTGTAACAAATCAAAACTGCACTTTCAATGGCAATGTTCAATTCAACATCTGAAATAATTTTTTAATTAATGCATTTTTGGTTTTATTTTTTTTTATGTTTTAAGGGAATAAGGTCAGAGATGGAAGGATATTTAATAAAAATTACTTTTTTGTTAATTAAAACAGTTTTTTTTTTTTTTTTTTTTTTTTTTTTTTTTTTTTATAGTGTTGGTTGATCCCATTTATAGCCGCAATAAGGCACTTCCAGGTGTGATATATACTCTAATATCCACACGCCCCAGGCGGTTAAAGCCACTCGACTTCACCTTGTGACTTATAATACACCCGGGGCGTGTGGATATTAGAGTATATCCCACACCCTGTTGTGCCTTTTTGCTTATGTATCTTGTAAGTTTTAGCGTTTTAATGAAAGCTGTACAATGAAGAAATACTTACCATTCATGACTGACCCATCATCATCGTCAAAAGTGTATTCAGTGCATTCCCCATTGCTATTTTCCGGGCTGGAGATTGCGTTAGGTCCCATAGAATCCAAGATCTGTGGTGGTTTTATCTCTGGCCTGCTGCAGTATTTCCGAGAGTTCTTGGTGGTGGGGGTGGGGGTGGGGGGGTGGGGAGGGGGGGGGTGGGGGGGGGGGGACTTGCAGGTTTTTCTCTGAACTCCACTTCATTTGTTGTGGTCCACAGTTTTTTTTAAAGTCTGCTTTTAGCATTTTCATTTTTCTTTTAACTTGGCGAGGAGAGTGATTTGATACACATCGAAAGAAGCCGCCCACTTATGTCCTTATAGACAGCAGCATTCCCTATACTTCCATCCATTTCTTTTTTAACCTTTTCTTCCATCTAAATAGTAAATAACGCCTTAAGTTGCGGTCCTATGTCGGACCAGGTCCGACATTGCAATTTTTCCTTTTAAGCCTGATGTCAGACCCTGTCCGACATCATCTAAAAGACTAAAAGCACGGGTCTCTAGTAGCCGAATGAAGCCGAAAAAAAGGCTGTATCTAATAGCCCCAAGCACTACAGAGATAACGCGGACATAAACAAAGGAGATAGCTGCTTCTGCATCCAGCGTTCAAAGAAATGTCATTGACATTTGGAGAGCTTTTTGAGGTGTTATAGTAACAAAATAATGACTTGGATCACATTATTGAGGAGTATGGTGATAAAACGAGTAATCAGGAGAGGATTTATCAGTATGCACGTCTATAAAGAGTTGTGTGAAAAATACAGCAAACAAGGGGTGGGGCTTGACTGGAGGTACAGTACTGAGTGTCCTTTTGTGATTCAGTGCCTTTTAAATCTGTTTTACTCTGGGGGGTAGGGGATTTTTAAACAGCCTGTGTAAAATAAACAGCACGTGAAAATAAATTGGACCTGATGCGCCTGACAAGCGCTGAATAAATGGACAAAATGTTGATACCCTTATGGCTTTTTAAATTTGATTAATTAATTTTTCAGTGATAGTAGTGCAGGGAAAGAATGTTGTGTCCCCCCCCCCCCCCCCCCCCCCCCCCCCCCCCCCCCCCCCCCCCCCCCCCCCCCCCAAAATAAAAAAAAAAGCCATCAGGGTATCAACATTTTGTCTTTGTAGGATTTGATAGAGCCTTCTGTATTTTGGTAGAAAACTAGTGAAAAAAATGCACAGAAACTTGACAGGTTATAGCAAGTCCTTTAAAACCTGGGGTTCAGCAGTTACAAAACTGAACGAACATCAAGAAAAATCAGAATTCCAGAAAGCAGCAGTAATAGTTGGCAATGATTTTGTATCTGTGATGCAACAAACTAAAACACCTGCACATCGGGAGTTGGATTCAACTTATAGAGAAAGAGTGGAAAAAAAAACAAAACACACAGAAGCTATTTTTATATTTGAATAACTCCCAAGTATTGCTTATTATAGTTGTACTCTTAGTATGTTACTTACATTTACTAGCAAATGTGTTTCAAACTGCACTGAAAAGAACATTTCCATAAAGTATGTTATATATTTGTTGAGGTAAGGTGGGGTCACAGGGAACCTTTTGTATATCTTGAAGAATTTAGTGAACCAGTCAAGCTACAAGGCTAGACTTACCCTGTTAATCAATAATTGATTGTGTTCATTGTTAAGTAAACCCAAAATCCTACAAGTTATATTCTTCTTTTATGTGTGTGTGTGTGTGTGTGTGTGTGTGTGTGTGTGTGTGTGTGTGTGTGTTTTGTGCGACGGGGAGGGGGCAAGTAGATTTTTCTAGCATTTTGTCCCTTAGACAGAAGTTTTTTTTCAAAAATTGCACACCCCTGAATGATACTAATGAGATGTTCATATAAAACTTAATGTGTTATGTTTTACGTGATTGTAAAACATGCATAAGTATATTTGAAACAAAAATCAAAATATTTGAATACTTCTAAATATCCCCAACAACATTATTTGAAATATTTATATTTAGAATTCTAGCAAGTAAATTATTTGAAATATTTAAATGTTCAATTTATCCCAGGTCAGTGGTGTGTGTGTGTGTGTGTGTGTGTGTGTGTGTGTGTGTGTGTTTGTTTTTTTTTTTTTTTTGGGGGGGGGGGGGGGGGATTTGTTATAACAGTTTGTATGTTTCAATAAAGCTCATTTACACAATACACTGTTCAAGAAAGCAAAGACAAGGAACATACTAAATGGATTTAGTAGCGTATTTCCCTGAAACTAATTTCCGGTTTTATGTCGCTCAGATCTGTTCAGAAATGTTGAAAGGTCATTTGAAGCTATCTTTTTTAACACTTAGTATTTGCTTTCAATGAGATGACTGTTGAAGGTATAATTGTATGTATTCTACACAGAGTTACAGTATGTGTTTTAAGAGAGTTTACCCAGGGGTGACCCCCAAAGACAGAACAAGATGCTAAGTTTCATTTTACTTTAGAATTCAACTATGGTTAAGCGTTTTCCACCATGAACAGACAATACTTCATTTTACATAATTTATAATTAGCTCATCTACTTTTTTCCTTGGTCTGAATCAATGTATTCCATTTAATACAGCAATCTGAGAGAGGTTATGATTTAACCCTTCCAGCTCATTGTGGTGTTTTTTTTTTTTTTTTTATATATATAAACCATTACAGCTCACTCTGATAATCAAAGTGCTTGTTTCATTCATAATTCCTGGAATTCCATTCTAGGCTTTAAATATGCCATACCTGCCTTCTCAGCACAAACCAAAAACTAATGCCCTAATAAAAATGTTGCGCACGCACAAATTAGAGTTTACACAGGCAAATGTGTTTTTCCAGTAAAAACAACCACAGTAGAGCCGTTGACAGATCTATACAGGGCTTTCCTGTTAGCTTTTAATGATTCTTTGTTGTTATGTAACTGTATGCAGCTGTTGCACTTAGTGAAGAGGGGGTGGGGTCAGCAGTGACCTTTTTTAACCCAATAAGTACCAAATTTATTTTTCTTTGAAAAAATCTGAACACCAGCTGTATTTATGTAATTTGACACATTCTAAATTCTTATATCTAAACCAAAAAAATATTTGGCTACAAACTGCTGCATCCTGTATTGAGGACAGTCAAGTTTTTATTGAAGACGTGCCCGTAATCAGACTACTGAAATTTCACGCCGGAAATGAAGCTCAACACCTAGAAAATTTAGAAATATTCTTATTGACACTGTAGGCAGATTATTTCCACTTTCTGCCTCTTTCTCTCCCTTTTAATACATGTAACCTAAATATTAGTTTAGACACAACATTGTTGCTGTTTTTATTCTATTGAATGACAAATGTATTTTATTTAATTCATTATTTTGCTCTATGTTGTTCGGTAAATAGTTTCAAGCAGGTAATGTGAAACATATACAGTGCCTCTATGTTGATGTAGGTTTGAAAAGGGTGAGTGTTATGTTGCATGCCAGGGACTCCCAATGGTTGGTAAACACATTCCCTCGAGGGCTCAAGGTTGGCTGCTTAGGTCCACTGATTTGTGCTGTACAGGTGCTTCCATTAGTGTGTTTAGAAACGCAAAGTACCTATGAGACCTGAGTTGCCAAGCAGCAAGTGAACGTTGATAATCATGCAGTTCAGTTAAGGGCCTTGTTCTGTGCAGCAATAAACAGAATTGCTGTCTTTCCATTCCTGTGTTTTGTTTGTTATTTATCCTTTTTTTTTTTAAAGAGATTTTAAAGTGCCCACCCCTTTCAAGATTAGAAGCTTATTTAGCATACATACAAAGAAAAAACTAGCGCTCAAATGGTGCTGTGTTCTTCAGCAGATTGATAGACTTGCATATGGTCTATAAACAAGGAATTATAAATAAGAAGTTGTTTGGCTGATTTCAATACAGTTGGTTCATGCATTTCAAGACCGTTTGAAAACACAGGTCGTACTTTGATTGTAACCTTTTCAGTTGCCATAGCAATTTTGTACTGTGAATGATAATGAAAAACTGAAATGTAGCAAGGTTTTTAAATTAAAAAAAAAACAGATACTAGTAAAATCAAGCTAAATTGTGTTCCGCAAGGGAGAGGCATTAAATAAGGCAAGTCATATTTATTCTTCTTATTTATGAATGTTATAGTATGGATATATTTTGCCAAGTCTTGGTGTTTATTTTATGGTGAAAACTCTTCATTATAGCAGTAACTTCATATATGTTGTTGCCCTGTTAACCATTTAACAACACCCTTGGATGTGGAAGGGTTGCACTTTCTCCCCCCCAGTTAACTCAAAACAACTAAAGAGATAATTAGGGTCAGCTGTTTGAATACTTTGGTTAACAATCAGGCCTCATTTGGGCCAGCCCTGCCCAATATAAATCTGACTAACTTTGGCCCTTATCATCAGAGTAAAGCTGTCAGCACACAGGTTCTAGAGGCACATCATGCCACGATTAAAACAAATTCCTGAACACCTCCAGAAAAAGGTTGTTGATGCCTATCAGTCTGGAAAGGGTTACAAAGCCATTGCTAAGGTTCTGGGGCTCCACCACACCACAGTCAGAGCCATATTGTCCAAATGGAGAAAGTTTGGGACAGTAGTGAATCTTCCCAGGAGGGGCCGTCCTGCCAAACTCTCCAAGAGCAAGGCGTAAAATCATCCAGGAAATCACAAAGAACCCTAGAACAACATCCAGGGATGTGCAGGCCTCTCTCACCTCAGCTAAGGTCAGTGTTCATGAGTGTTCACCATCAGAAAGACACTGGGCAAAAATGGGATTCATGGCAGAGTAGCAAGGCGGAAACCACTGCTCACTAAGAAGAACAGGAATGCTCGTCTCAAGTTTGACAAAAAGCACCTGGATGATCTTCAAGAGTTCTGGAACAACGTTCTATGGACCGATGAGTCAAAAGTGGAACTTCTTGGCCAACATGGGCCCCGTTATGTCTGGCGAAAACCAAACACTGCATTCCACAGTAAGAACCTCATACCAGCGGTCAAGCATGATGGCGGTAGTGTCAAGATCCGGGGATGCTTTGCTGCATCAGGACCTGGACGACTTGCCATCATTGAAGGAACCATGAATTCTGCTCTGTATCAGAGAATTCTACAGGAGAATGTCAGGCCACCCATCCGTGAGCTGAAGCGCAGCTGGGTCATGCAGCAAGACAATGATCAGAAACACACAAGCAAGCCTACATCAGAATGGGTGAAGAACAAGGAATTTAAAGTTTTTTGGAATGGCCAAGTCAAAGTCCAGACCTAAACCCCATTGAGATGTTGTGGCAGGACCTGAAATGAGCAGTTTATGCTAAAAAAGACCACAAAACCCACTGAGGTGAAGCAGTTCTGCATGAAGGAGTGGGCCAAAATTCCTCCACAGTGCTGTGAGAGACTTAGAAGTAACTACAGGAAGCGTTTGGTTGCAGTTATTGCTGCTAAAGGTGGAGTAACTAGTTACTAAGTCTAAGGGGGCGATTACTTTTTCACACGGGGGCACTGGGTGTTGCATAACGTTCTTTAATAAGTAAATGAAATAACTATCAACATTTTGTTATTTGTTCACTTAGGGTCCCTTTTATCTAATATTAGATTTTGGTTGAAGATCTGATAACATTTAGTGTCAAAAATATGCAAAAATGCAGAAAATCAGACAGAGGGCAAATACTTTTTCACTGCACTGTAGACATGAAAGCTGAATTTAACGATTGTGATAGATCAAGGCTGATCTGCAACCCAGACACGTAAACTGCAGTTTAAGCACTTCCTGCACACAAAACAAACACAGAAACAAATAAAAGGTTAAAACAATACGATACTGTATAACAGGAAATACTGGCTGGTGTTGGATTCGACGGATTTGCTACCTTGGTGGATTTTGCAGTTTTTTAATTGCGCTTTTTCACTTAGCATGTTCACAAAGTTGTTCACAGTTTTGCATTATACTTTTAATTTCAGAAACATTTAAATGCATATTTACTTAATGAAATCTATCTATACAACAGTATCTCCATATTTGCCAAAATTTGGAAACTGTTCAGCGGGACGCTCGTATAATAGATAATTATTATTTTTCTATGGGTAAACATCGGGACTTCCTATGCATCGGGATGCGGGACATTTGCTAGGAAGTCGAGACTGTCACGTCCATATAGGGACTGTTGGCATGTATGTATCTCATTTACAGTAACTCGTTATAGCACCTAATGTCACTGCTGCAACTTGTAGAACAACAAGAAGGCCTTCTACAAATCTGTTGTATTTAGCATTCTTATATGGCCCTTCATTTTAAGGTACCAGTAATTGAAAAGGATTACTAATTTAACGATCGGTATTTGCTAACTCTCACTGGTTCAGTAGCACAACACGGTGGAATAATCACAGCAGCATTTAGTATTTGGCAAACCGTTTTGCCACGTGTGTAAACTTTAACAATAAAGCTGAAATGAAAATGCTTTATTTTCCTGTGAAATAATTTAAAATGGGTTAATAGACTAGCAAGCACTGTCAAAATCAGCTCAGTTTTATACAGAGCAGAACTAATTTATTTTGACATTGTTTATGGACTTTGTGATACCTGCACGGTGAGTGTCATAATATTAATATCTACTACATATCAACAATAACAATCCAAAGCAAATTTACCCCATTTTGTCTGGCATAAACAATTTTGGCTGTTACTTAATTAACCCCTTGTAAAAAAAAGAACACGAAAATGCTTAACATAAAAAAGAACAGTCCTATAGGTACCACAATAGCATGCACAGTTCACTGTGCCTCTGAGTTTTTGATTGCATCATAAGTTCCAGATTTTTTAAAATCCATTGTCCTGCGCTTTTTAACCTTTGCTGCATAATACCAGTTTATCATAGGGCTGGATTGCTCACTGTATGCAACCCTCTAATTGGTGGAAGTATTATTGGTGATCCAATCAAAACCGCCAATGAAGCCAAAATAAATTCCTCAACAAAATGTCCCAAGTATACGGTAAACACGCCCAAGCTTTTCGTCAAAAGTGTGCCTTTTTTCTCTCTCCACTTCACACTCTTTTATCAGTTTTCTACCATGTGGCCAGAGGCTGATTTTCAATTACTCATCAGATCACCACCTCTACATATTCCACAGTTTTCCAATCACACAATTCAAACAATTAAACCATCAAAACCGTATAGCTGTGCAAATAGTGGCCATCTTGACTACAGACTGTTCCTTCACCAAGATGGCCGCAGCCACTAAACTCGCACGCACGCATGCACGTACACACACACACCCCACCCTGGTGCAGAGCCTCTGCTCTGCCACAGAGTATATAATGTAACTGCAGAGGTTTACTGTTAAACATTTTTAGTGCAATACCAATGACATCCTCGATCCTGAGACCAGGTTTGTTAAAAGAACATTTTATTTGTCTGTGAACGCATTATTTGTGGTACATGAGAACACAAAAACATTCAAAATATTGAACATTTAGTATCTCTGTGGCATGGGCAATTTCAAATGAAAATGTTGGGTATACTTAGTGTTCCTTATTTCCGGATTTTACTAAAAAAATTCTAGGATTTTTTATTATTTTTTTTTAAACTGGATATCGGTTTTTACTAATTTTATACCTGATTTTGTCTATTATTCAATATTTTCCCGGTACTATTTTCTAAGAAATACACAATATTTTGATAAAAATGCGGTTTTATTTTGACTCCGATATTGTAATAAGCAGCTCTACACTGTGTCCTAGGATACAGGAGATGTTTAGACGTCAGTAGATCAAATAATGTTCAAACATGGTTCTCTGTCACTTCACTTCACCCGATTATGCTGGCCAATCACAGTCTGATTTTTGTGGCAATTGCTGGGCGTAGTAACTACTAGCTTCATCAAAAACTAAATTGAAATACTTACATGAAAATATAATATTTTTAGTGGATGAGGAATTAGGAGAAAACGTCAATCATTTTATTAATATTGAAAAGAAAACAAATGTTTTGAAGTATACAAAAAGCAAAAATAGCAGAAATGGGTCAGATGAGGTAGAGGATGCATAGCGCTGCAAATACTGCTGCATTGAGGTACATGTTTGCCCTGACAATAAAAAAACATACTGCAAATAAGCGACGCATTAAACTAAAACAAGAATATGAACTAAGAGACAAGCAATCCATTTATATGGCTTTTACTCTTTAATAAAAGAGCGAAAAATGACTGTGTTAATGAGTTTGTCAAAGCGCTGTGCTTTGCTGGACAGCCACTTATTGCAGAGAGGTATGGTGACTTTGTGCAGCAGTGCTGTACATCAGCTAAAACACTGTGTAACACTGATAATCTTAATCGTAGATGTTTGACAGAAAATGGTGATGCTTAGTTGGTAAATATATGGAACGCATAGATGGAAGTGTCCAGAGTGATTTTTGACGCGTCTCCCAGTGGCTTGCACTGTCCAGTTCTCTCAAGTTTCTTTTCTTTTTATGATGTCAAGATGAATAAACCTTGCTTTTTTGTGCTGATGTCATGTTCATACCATCTGTAAATACTATTTCCGTCAGCACAGTGATTGCCCAAACGTTTGCAAAGTACCAGCTAACCTGGGAAACTCTGGCTTTGACTTGCACAGATTCTGTCAGACATGTCAGGGGCATTAAACTTAATCAGAAACCTGAACTGCTACGCATCATATTCCTCATGTATAGTGTGTATACTGAGATTTTCCCACTGATTTTTACCGATGTTTCAATTAAAAAGAATGTTTTACCGATTTTTATCCCTATTTTAATATATGTAAAATAAATTCCCGGAATTCTTTTTTTTTTTTTTTTTTTTTTTTTCTTTTTTAAATAAAAACCGAAAATGCGGAACATCAGGTATAGTTATCAAACGGGCTGGTGAGGTTACATCTCTATCTAGTTAGATTATGTAAACAATATCTTTAAGTTATAATACCATTTACGTCCACCAGATGCCTCTTTGCACAGAACAAACAAAAAGTTCATTTGACAGGCACCCTTGACTCTTTTTTTTTTTTTGTCATTATTCTGTGGAAATTGTAGTTCATGAAAGTAATTTAAAAAAAGCAAAGCATGCCATTCATGTAAAGATGATTTACATTCATTTGGCTGAGTGGAAATATGCTTTTTGATGTTTTTCTTAGAGCTGTAGCTAATATGATTAGTTATGACAGTATATTATGTTGAGCATATTAAGCTGTCGGTGTGTGTTTGTTGCGTGAAGTCCTGGACTTTTCACTATCTGCAAATTCGTTTGACAAGAATGTTACTTGCCTGGCAACCTAAGAATGTTAGTGTTCCAGATTATAAACCTTACAAATAGATGTTTATAGTTGGAATCATCTTGCATAATGTAACTAATAATGTGTAAGAGGATATGCTACTGTTTGTAAAAAATTGTGCGGAATGTCTTTGGCTATAACCAAGATGCAGTAGCATATGGAGATAGTTAGAACTAGGGATGTGATTTTGTCACTACGGTCACAGAACCCATGTAAAAAAGAAAGGAGCAGTTTGCATATTTTGAATTGGTTTCAATGCAAAGGTAAAGTAGTTAGCAAACGTTAAATAATGGAGAATACTTACACAGAACTATAAAATGGCAAAATTAAGTTCTAAGCAACTGGCAGAGCAATATCCCAAATAATTTCATGAAGCAGTGGGAGCAGCTTTAATGAGAAACAAACTTCAAATTAACCGAAGCCTTTTGTGCAGAAAATATATCTCTGCATACACTTGATAATGCAAAGCCTAAAGGGAGGTCGGTTTAAAGTTCTGAAGAAGTATGAACCCCGATTTGCAACTCTAGCAGTCTTTCCCCTGAGGTGCTTATGTAACACTGATTACTAGCTGTGATGTAATGTGACCTCCCTACCTAAAGGGGGCGCACCTTGTAGTCTGGCCACAACACTTCCGTATATAGGATGGAAGACCTCCAAATAATACAAAGTTCCCTGCTAGGTTCTTTACTAGGCAAAACAGGTCTGTGTCTGTGTTCCCCGCCCCCACAATGCACCAGGCAAGAGACAGATTCCAAAAATAACAATATTGTATTATTCTAAAATGAGACAAATTATTAACAAGCACTATACATAAGCTCTTCAGTACTTCCTTATCCATGGAGAGAAGGGCTAAAAATAAAACATATAGGTCATTACTTTTACTACAATTCAATTAATCAAAAGGAAATCGAACAATAGAATATTAGCTTTAAACAGGTGCACCTATTCACTCAAGAATATAAAATACTATACAACTAAAAAGATAGGAAAATCTTTTCTACCAGCAACACAGAAGCAGGAGGATTTACAATACAAACAGACAGCACAAGGACCACAAGATTGCAAAAATAATTAGAATGCGTATTTACAGTACCTATTTAACTAAGCTCATGATGGTTACGTCAATCAGCAGGTAGGTATCTTACGAACCTGAAGCCATTCAAAGACTGTACCAAATTCTATTTCAAAGCTACAAACTCACACTCTACAGTTTGGAACGGCTCTGGAGCCAACGCTTGCTTGTGCTCATTGTGCTGTACTGAGATCCTCTCTGCTTGTCAAGGTGAGTGACTGTGGGCTATTTAACATGGAACGCTTCACCTGGAAATAGAGAGAGGTAATGAGAGAGAGAGGTAATGAGGGACAGGTGCTGTTGTTTTACTTAAATAGGATGGTTGTGGTGATACAAAGTGTAAGTAATTAAACAAACTAAGTGATAAAAAGGAACTCTCCATATTAACATAATGAAAACTAAGAAAGTAATATTAAGTGATAATATTAAACAAATAAACACACACTATACAACAATTAAACTAAATAATTAAGCACACATCACTACACTCATTAAATTAAATAAATAAGGACACGTTATTATAATCATTAAATAAACACGCTCATTACACTTAACCTGTCTAGAGTGTAAATGCAGAACGGTCTTTCTAATTTTTTCATGTACATCAAAACCACAGCTGTGTTTAAGTAGACATTAACAAACAGGATACTGTAAAATTCTCAATTTACAACCAGAACGTTTATTTGGAAACTACTGTAAGGGATGGATAAATGAAACCCTGCTCTAGCTGTCTATGAACCTACCTCTTTCACTTTTCATTGATCTGTTTTGGTACGTATTGACGGGACACTGTTATTCATAAAAACAAGACAGGCTTTAAGTCTGCTTTGACTACAAAACAGGGTGCTTTAATGGCGACTGATTCAGCATATACTCCTATGTAGTTAGTTGCTTGTCTTTCAACAACATATGCCAATTTGACCTGTGCTTTTTTAGTGAGAGCATTCCTTGCATTTTCAGTATCCCCACAGTGAAATTGAATGTAAGTTTTAATTGTTTATTTATTTTCATTTTATATATATATATATATATATATATATATATATATATATATATATATATATATATATATATATATATATATATATATATATATAACCTCTGGTTAATTTGTCTTGCAGGTCTCATTGTAGTTGACAGAAGAACCAGAAATGATTTCTAGGCCATAATGCCCACCAGTATGTCGGGTAGGATTATTTTATTATAATTTCCCTATTATGCTCTTATCAGTTCTAAAACTGTTTTATTATGATTATATTATATCAAACCCTGAAGTACATTTAAATATGAAATACAATCACTGCATTGCAGAGAGATATGTGAAAAAATGTGTGAATTCATAACCCCAGAATAGAAATGACCTATTAACATACAAACAGCAGTCTAGTTTTTGTACAAATTTATTTTATGATGCTGTACCAGTATTGCATAAGTAGCATGGTGTCCCCCTAGGCTGTCTCGTGTGAATGAGGATGTCTTTTTATCTTTTCTAATAAGGTTATACTAAAAAATATGTGCAATAAAGAGTTTGTTGTGGTTTACTAGAAACTAGACATAGAAAAATTGCACTGAAAATATATTTTTATTCATTTATAGACATGGGATGGGCACGTATAATCGTTTATTTGAATAATCGATAAGAAAATTGTTGATTTGTTTAGAATGTTATTAATCGTATAATCTGTCTTGTATTTCAACAAATATAACTGCTGCTTTAAACCAAATGTGTTACTATAAATAAATACATCATTATTTCTTTCTATGGCTCTAAATTACTCAAGCTTCTAACAGAAAAAAAACAGCTAGCTTTCTTAAAGGTCAGGGTGATACCAATACTTTAGCTGTGGGTAAGGAGATGGTTGAAATGCACCATTGCACGTAATAAAACTATATTTAATTATTCAATGCAATTAATACAATAAACTACAAAATGGAGCTATTTTATAACAGAGATATCATACAATGTAGTATTGTTGGGGGCTATGGTATAATTATTTATACTTAAACCAGTGTGGTTAATATTAAAAAGCATGACGACACCAAAACAATTCCCTTGAAAGTGAAGACGACCAATACTTTTGGGATATGCCTGCCACAGGTCAGATATTTACTGAGCTTTTTATGTCAGAGCTGCCAATAGGCCCCTCCGGGGAGCGACGTCCTTGGTCCCGCCTACCGAGAGATTAAATAGTCAATCCACGGAAATCGCGTTCTCTTTTCATTCAAACGAACGAATTCGAGTGATGCGACCTCACAAGGCTTGTTGGTCGTCTTCTCTTTCAGGGAACCAGGGTTACATCCATAACCTATCGTTCCCTTTCAATTCGAAGACAACCAACAACAATATTTTTGGGAAAGTATATCAAAGCCATCGCGAGGGAATGTGAGCAGAAAGCAGGTGAGGGACGCCTCACTACCACCAAACTAATCTTTGTGGTGTGAGCGTTCAACCTCAAGGACCCTTGTGCCAAATAAAGGCATAGAAGGTTCTACCACACTGAGTAGGTAGAACCTAGTGAATGTATGCAGAGTAGCCCAGCTAGCTGCTGTATAGTTAACCATCAGTGAGGCACCTCTGAAGAGGGCTCATGACGTAGCCACTCTTCTGGTAGAGTGCGCAGCCACCCTCCCAGGTGGGGGTAGGCCAGCATTAGTATATGCAGTAGAAACTGTCCACAATCCAGTGGGAGTGTCGATTCTTCAAGGGGGTCCTGTCAACATGACAGAAGAAGAGCTGGTGAGACTGATGCAGTTCTCTCGACCTATCCACATAACATCTCAATGCCTGAATTGTGCAGAGGGAATTCAATCTAGTCCTCCTCCGAAGAAAAAGGAAGAGGGTGGAAAGCCTCTATTACAGTAGTCCTCAAAGTCGAGCCCACGGGCAAATTTGTGCCCGCGAAGACAGGCCATCGTGCCCGCGGCAGCTGTTATGGGTCGTGAACACATTTCTGGTGGGTCGTAGCGTGGGAAAATAAAGAAAGCTTTAAACACATTTTCCAGCAAAAGCGCCACAGCAGTCTGTTGACAGCGCTGCTCGCTCATGCTGTGCTTGTATGGCTTTTGCGATACGATCAACCAATTGAATAGCTGCACTGTCTCTGCGGTTGCCCTATCATAAGTTAGCTAGGTGGGACATAAACTGTGACTGTTTCAAGTGCAGGTACTAACTGTAAGTTTAACCAATAGGAGAGTCAAATATCTGCCAAGTTTTACGCAATCATAAGCAAGCAGAGGCCGTTCACGGCATTTGCATGAAAATTGAAGGCAAGTGAGTAGCCAAATGGAAAGTGAAATATCTGACAGCCTTCCAATCATTCGTGAGCAGAGGCGGGGTGTTAATATGCCGGGTAAGCACTAAATTTCGCCGACTGTTATTGAGAAAAATAATACATTTCAGTATTTAGAATTTAATTTTCTATCTCCTATATTTTTTTTTTATTTCACCAGACAATGGAAACACCGTAGTCGATTTAGTTACAAATGCACTTCCTCTGAATAATTGTACTGGAGATTAGCGATCTTTAAAACAGAGTAGTGTTGACAAATTTGTCAAATTGAAACAAAGTGAGATGCTATCTACACTTTATTTTATTTTATTCACAGTTATCTGGGTAAACATACTATTTAAAAAATATTTGCATTGCGTATTTTATGTGAATTATTTAAAGAATACGCGCAGCCCGCACAATTACTACCTGAGACTTGGCTGCCTTAGAGTGCCACTGATCATATATATATATATATATATATATATATATCGCGAGAAGGCAGTGTGTAAGATAAGATTGTATGCAATAGTCAGCATGCTCGCAAACAGCAAAGTAAGATCAATTTATGCCAGTGCCAAAATTACTTTGAGGACCGCTGCTCTAGTTCCGCTTGAATCAATTGATTTGATTCAATTGAATTGATTCAGGTGGAAAGCCATACCAACCTTATGGAGGAAAACGGGGTTTGTGTGTAACGACACCCTGTTTCCATCATCCCCATCGCCCGTGGAGTCAATGATATAGCTGCTAAGTACACTTTCAGTGTAGAGGGGGAGCTTCCCGCCTCAGCAGATCTTGCAGAAACTGTAAAATAGTTGCTATGTGGCAACAGATGGAATCGTGAACTCTGGTCATACACCACTTTTGAAAATACCTCCACTTGTAGACATAAAGTGCCCTTGTGGCGGAGGCCGTAGCATTCTGCAGTATACTTACAACCGCGCCTGAGAGCCCTAAGACGGACAGATGGTCCTGTTCAGGGGCCAGACCCACAGTTGGAGTCTGCCTGATTATGGGTGCCAGAGGGTGCCGCTCATCTGGCTGAGGAGATCCATGCACAGCAGGATCTCCCATGGTTGGCCTTGCAGTAGCTGGCAAAGACTCGCAAACCAGATTCCCCTGGGCCTTCTGGGGGACACCAAGAGAACTGTCAACTCTTCTCTCCGAACTTTCTCTAGAAGGCCGGGAGCAACGGTATTGGCAGGAATGCATTCTGGGCCACTTGTGTGCTAGGGTATTGACACCTAGTGTACTGCCGCAGCGGTGGAGGGAAAACCATAGGTGGCAGTGAGTCTCTGTCGTGGCAAAGAGATCGACTCAGACCCCCCAGAACCATTAACAAATGCCCTCTTCCACTTGAGGGTGGTGTCGCCATTCTGACGGGTGAGCACTCTCTCTGGAGAGGAGGTCCGCTGCCCAATTCACCACTCCTGGGAAAGACAACAAGTGCCTCTTTGTCCAGGTCAACAGTCAAAAGGCTATGCGGTGCAACCCTGGGGACCGAAGTCCCAGGTGGTCGACATAAGCTACTAATAACATGATGTCCGTGCCGGAGAGCAAGGTGAAGAGCTTGCAGTTCCAGCACATTTATGTGCAGGGAAATCCATCGACCTGACCAGGATCCGCGGACTTCTCTGCCAACCCAGACAGTACCCCAAACCAAGTTGGATGTGTCTGTCATCACCACCAGATGGCTGTGGATTGTTCCCATCCTTATGCCTTCACATAGGTGAGAGGCTTGCCTCCACCAGCGTAGGGCTTCCCAGGATACATGAGACATGGTCAGCCGATGGTGTCTGTCGCATTTGGGGTGTAGCCTGAAGACATTAAGCCATGCTTGGCTCAGGTGCATGTGGAGTAACCCCAGTTGGATGGCTGATGAAGCTGTGGCCATCAGACCCAATAGTTTCTGACACAGCACCAGTTGTCCTTTGAACCCCTGTTGAAACAGGGCTCACATCATAAGGAAATCCAGCCGGAGACCCAAGTAAACCGTACTTTGCACCGGTATTAATTGGCTTTTGGTCTTGTTGAGGGTGCGCTCCAGTCTCGCCAGATGCTCTGTCACAATCGCTGTGTGAGAACACCTCATCTCCTAGGGCAGAGGAGGCGTGCTGCATCCCCAAACACTTGACACACGGGGGCACCGAGGGTACTGATGCAGGGAGCGTTCAAGCGCCGAGTGCATTGGTGCACCAAGGCATCGAGGCGCTGGGACCACAAAACGCAAAAAGCAGAGGAAAAGTACAGACAACAGATGCTGTAAGTTAGGAAGCAGACTACAGTCGGCGAGCGATATAGGCTGTTGAAAGTAAGAAAGAGATTTTATTTTTTTTATTTTTTTTACGGAGCGCAGTGCAGCGTTTTATAGCTCAGTCCTCAGAAGCTGAGTTTCTGATTGCGGCGAAGTGGCAAGCTGACATCCAGCAATAAATTGCATTGGAATTAGCAAAAAAATAAAAGTGAAAGCTCTTTAACAAAGAAACATTCACACAACTGGAGAGGTTAGTTATACCTACCTTACCTACCTGATTGTGAGAAGCAAAAGAGAACGTGATCTTCGCGGAGTGACTACTTAATCCCTCGGTAGGCGGGACCAAGAACGTCACTGCCCAGAGGGGCCTATTGGCAGCTCTGATATAAAATGCTCAGTAAATACCTGACCTGTGGCAGGCATATCCCAAAGGTTTTGCTATTGGTCGCCTTCAAATTGAAAGGGAAAGGAACACGAATGAAATTTCCCCCAATACACTTTTCAAAAAATCCAGTCTGATTTGAAAAAATTTAATTTAAAAGAGTTTTGTTTGGGGACATTTTACCAAAGTAGACACTATAACAGTAAAATTCACATTTTACAATAAAAGACTGCGCTACACGAACAGCATAGGGACAGTAATACCCACCTTCAATGTCATACCCTCATGTATCCACCTACCTGCAGAGAGCTGTCCAGCCGCAAGCCTCAGGCTCTGTTGAGTACGAGACTGAGAGTATGCTTTGCACAAGCAGCAGAAGTAAATGTGAATAACTGGTTGAATGGTTGAAATGATCAGTAAAAATACATTGGCTATCTATCAGCAGGATAAATACAAAAAAAAAAAAAAGAAAAACGTGTTCTGTAGTTTTATCATAGCTTTTAATTAATGACATTCAATAATGTAACTTTTTCTCTGTACTACATTATTTAAAAGGCTTTGTGTAGCGGAACGTATACCAGGGCCAGGAGGTATGTGTCGTATTTAATAGGATGTGTTACTTAATGTAAACATGGGTCTATATAACGAAGACGTCATTTATTGATTCATTATCTATGTATTATTATTTTGCCATTAATTGTTGTTTGGAAATGATGCATAATGTTGCGCTTTTAAGCATACTGTACTTGTATTACACTTCCTGTTAATAAAAAGAGCTACCGGTACTTACTGAAGCATTGCCAAATAGTACGTTTATTTATTTATTTTTAAACGTATTACTTCAATTTTGGTATTATGTAAGCTTTATTTTTAGCCAGTGGAACGTTGATGTAACGTATAATAGTGTAATCGGTTAGTAAATTACATGTATTCGATTATTAAAATATATGGAAATGCCCATCCCTATTATCGACATTGTAGCCAAGCGCAGCAGCCATGGGGTCAAGTAACAAAAACACCATTACACTCAATTCACAGAACTGTTGTCAGGCAGTATAGTCCAAGTGGGTGCATAGCAACACTAGATATTTTTGAATGAGACTGTAAAGCTCATTGAAGAATAAGACTACGCTCTTTTTTTTCCTATGAGGAGGGATTTAGAGTCAGAGATCCAGATAATGAAAGCGAGTCGTTTGTGTACAATAGGGTAATGTTTATGTAATTGTATTACACCATTATAGGGAAAACAATGAAAAAGGGGAAAGTGTTTTCATAATAATCATATCCTTTTCACATCTCTCAAGCTGAAATCGTGAACAATTGCACTAATGCATTATTATAATTGGAACACAAAAAACAGCAGCACGTATATTGATGCTGACGGTTATACTGTGATTGAGGTGTAGTGTGTGCCGCTAAGTATTTTTAGCTGTGTTAATTCAGAGGGTAGCTGTAGAGGCTGCTGCTAATTTGTGCATGTTAGTAACCCTGTCACATGTGTTTTCCTCTTGCCATCAATTACTGGATTTCTAGGAAGTGACAGTAACTGTGGGGATAACAGTCTTACTGGGTATCCATTGATTTGCTGTGGCTCTCTCGTTGCAGGTATAACTAATACATCCTTTTAAACTGTTTAAGACGTTCCCTGAATGGCCTTATAGGCTCCTCCTTTTTAAAATGTTTACATTTGCTGCAGTGTTTTTTTCTGCTATCACTTTTATCCGCAATGCCTTTGATTTGTATTGTTAGTTTTTCACTTGCCAGTCTTTTACACACAAGGTTTCTGTAAATCCTTTTGAGTTTTCTGTAAACATACTCTGTTACAGTTCAGAGTATTTTTGTTTAACAGGATTAAATATTGTGAAGCTGTGCCATATTAGCGCATTATTATATTAAAAAAAATGCCTGAGGGACCTGCAGGGAAGCTGAGAAACCCTCTCTCATATTTATCTCAATATTTCAGTTTAAATTACTTTTTTTTTTATTATAAACTAAACGTTTGGCTTTAATGCCGTAATAATAATAATGGTATTTGTTCTCTTTAACAGTTAGAATTTTGTTAATGTGATTTGATGAAAATTATACTGATAAGCAAAAGTAACACACCAGTTACCTGTACAATTCAGGCATTTGTTTTGTTTTGAGTGAACTTTTCTTTAAATGTATTGATCATAATTTGATTTCCTGGAATACTTTCATTTTGTCAGTAGGTTGCACATGTCTGATTTAAAGGGTCATTTGGTACCACAAATAGGTTTATTTCATTGGATTGATCGTTCTGTGAGAAAGTACTGTCCATTTTATGTCTGGCGCAAAAGGAAAATATCCAAGTAAAGAATTTTGTTTGATTGGATGCGGATATGCTCTGGGCCCGATCTTCGATCTTCACGTAATCCCCTCGCAAAATTTGTGCCTCACAAAAAAATAGTGCTTTTGCACAAAATGAGAGATATTCCAAAACGGCACAAAGCAGTTGCGAGACATTGGAATATAGCAGTTTTTTGAGCAATTTGCAAATCTGTTTGTGCCTTGCAAAATCGTCTGCGGATTCACTACCAAACTAGCAACTGCACACAACAGCTAAGCGAGAATGCAGAATGATGGACAGTCACCATTAATAATGCGACAAGCTGCTATCATTGGTGTTGCCACAGTATGTACTGATATGACAGCAGACGAGACCACACAATATATCGTGCACACATACATACGGACCATTCAAATACACAGTTGGTTCCATAGCTAGTCGCCGAGTTTTCAAATTAATGTACTGATAACACCACTGTTTTAATGAATGTGGACAGTATTGTATCACAAGGAAATACTATATAGGTTTCTTTAAAGACCAGCTTATCAAAAACATACAGCTATGTCGGAAGTAAAGTAAAAAAAAAGGCTTTGGATACTGTCTTTTTTTCTGAATGATTTTTTTTTTTATATAAGTCGTGCCGTGACAAAGTCTAGGTAGCACACTCTCTGATTTGTAAATGTAACAAGGTCATTCACCTGCAAAGTAAACATCAATCAAGCATTTTTATATACACAATACACAGAAATGCATTATGTTATTCATTCTACTCACCCGTTTGAACATCATGATTAAGCCCAGTTTGTAAGGTTTTGATTGTCGCCGGAATGGATTTTTTTCGTTATGCCATTTTTTTTTTTTTTTTTTTTAAGAATAATAATTAATTCTAAATACGCTCCTAAAATGTTAATTGTAGCCTACTATGATTTCTCAATAAATGAACAGTCTCTACAATTAGCAACATCGACATTCAGCAGACTGGACAGCTGCATAAAAACAGATAGAAATTACAGTTAACAGAACTGTTTGTCCCGCCTCATCTAACTTATGATTGGACCGCTGCAGAGAAAATACAGGTCTTTGATTGATTGATCGTATCACCAGTCTGATTTTAGGAAAACGTTAACTGCAGCTGCCCACCCCTCACCCGTAATGCACAGCAACCTACGGAATAACCAAATAAAGCAATGGACCACAAGATGGGTGTATGACGTATTTATACAATTAATTTACAGATGTGTGGCAACACTCAGAAAAGATAACAGGAAGGAACCCGTCCCCTCTTCATCCTTCTCTCAGTCTTCATTTCCATACTTTGTTGGTACGCATTGGATGCCGATATGCCTGTGGAGCCGTGAAGAACACGTATAACTGTATATGTAAACACACTACCGCTGTCCATCATATCAATACAGTGGTAAAACACATAACTGATCCGCCCATCCGGTGCATGCGTGCGGGGAGGGGGTGGGGGTTCAGGATCTGTACTATTGTACTTTGTACTATTGTACCCAACTCCAGAGTGGACTGTAACTGACTATTTGAGCCAGCTGTGCACAGTTATTGGAACTAGCGGTGCACAGTTATTGGAACTAGCGCATCGCAATTATCATGCAGATATTGGTATATTAAGAAGAATTAGGGCTTTTGCCCAATTCAAATTTGATTGCGCTATGTGCATATTGAATGTCCACCAAGAATACATGTTTCTATTTACCGATGCATTACCACATGCTAATAGGACCGTATCAAAGGAACAGAAGGAAGGCAGTGTGCTGGACAGAGGTGAGTGCGTGTTTCTACACTTGTCTGTTGGGCATGGGAATACGCTATAAACGTCACTATGATATGAACATGTTATATATGTTATGGAAACAAAAAAAAGAGGCTTATTGCTTGTATGTTTTTATCCGCAAATTGACTATGGTGACGCAGTATATAGGTTTGCATCACCATCAACTTTAGGTAAACTGGACTTGTGCAGCATTGAGGTACAATACAAATACAAGATTTAATACTCATTGTATATTATATGATTTGGTAAGCTGGACTTCTTTGACTTTACACAGGTTGAAGCACTGGTATATTCTGATATATAAGGATATTCAATGTAAATTATATGAATATACTTATTTAAGTGAATACCTTATAGCTTCCCATAGTAACCATAGCCTCAGCTATCATTCTTTTTTGCATTTTAAAATCCCAAATGTGCGTACTGAAGTTGGTAAAGGATCCTTTGCTTATTATGCCGCATGGTCCTGGAATGAGTTCCAGTCCAGACTAAAGCTGCAGACGCAAATATCTTTATTGCAATTTAAGAGTAAACTGCATGATTTTGTGACTGAGGGTTGTAATTGTTTTAAATAGTTGACTACTTTTGTGTATTTTGATTATTGTTTAAAATGTGATTTGCCTGTGTCTTAATTGTATTTTGTTGTGTAGTTGTTCTTGTTGTCCAATTGACTTGCTGCTAACTGCTCGGCTAAGTCTCACTTGTAAAAGATAGGATTATATATATATATATATATATATATATATATATATATATATATATATATATATATATATATATACCTGGTATTGACTGTTGATCTACTAAAAAACTTTTTTTTTTAAATAGGAAGATATTGCATAGGCAGCAACCAGTTTGGGGTCATACAAGTACTAATATATTTGTGCACAGTTTTTGCAAAGACTTTGTTGGGCACACAAGCCATCGTCTTATATATTATAGATTATAAAACAACGACTCCTGTGTCTAGAAAAAAAGCCTGTTTTTTTCAATAAGCTGTCTAGAAGGGCTAGTATTCCGATAGTATCCTAATACTAAGTGGGTATTCAGTATCACGTTTTCGGAATACCGGTATCCAGAATACAGACGGATTCATTCGGAATACCCTGTTTACATGGCATGAAATAGCTATTTAAATTTTCCACTATTCCGAATACAACTGGAATCCTGATAGAGTAGGACAACTGGAACAGGTACCCGGATAGCAACATGGGTGTAGTCAATTGCACCTACCACGCAAGGCAGGTGCGCAACCTCATAAAAACCCTGCATTATCTCCTCACTGTTTGCTCTGGTACTGGGGAATTTAATATGTTCCACGGCACAGCAACGCGGTTATGAACCGATCGAGGTGGCAGGACACGGCTGACTGGGTGATTCCCACTGTATCACCTGCTACCTCCTGGAAGGTCCCGGTAGCCAGGATACATATGCAGACAGACACTACAAATAGCTCAGACAAGGCATGACTGCGCAGGTTTGTTCTGGCCAGGTCATCATGCAGCATGTGGCATAGATGAGTCGAGACGATACCTGGACACAATTTGCTCTGCTGAGCTCCTCATATGTGTGCCGAGGCCGGTATACCCTTTCAGCATATCTTCGCCTATGTCGGAATTGCTGTTGCTGGGTGTGCCTTGCATCATTCACATCCACATGTCGACGGACACGCTGCATGCTACCCACGTTTCCCATCGTTGCCTGTTTGTAGTCAGTGCTGGAATGGTAGTGTGGGCGGAGTTAACGCAGTCCTTTTACAATCCTTATTCTGCATGTCACAAACCTGGTTTTGTGCTTGGCGCATACCTTCGAATATACCAGGATCACGCATGTTGTCGGCCACTCCCCTCATATTGCGCGATGCATACATTTTATTTCTGCACAGCGCAGAATGGATTGTGATGCGCAAAAGGACGTTTCGAATATGGCAACCTGGCACAACTTTGGCACAACTGCCATTTGCGACGCACATACCCCTCTGCGCGGTTCGCAAACCTTTCAAATATCGGGCCCTCTGTCTTTTAACTGCTTTCACTACGCAGTTGTAAAGGTCCAACTATATATATATATATATATATATATATATATATATATATATATATATATATATATATATATATATTACAGTGCCTTGCAAAAGTATTCAGACCCCTGACCAATTCTCTCATTTTACTGAATTACAAATGGTACATTGAAATTTCGTTCACTGGCTATCTCCTATAATATTGCTACTGTCTTCAAGCTTACCTCTTAATATTGCTTCCAATATTTTGCAAGTTTCCAGTCTTTAGGGGCCTCAGCTGTTTCTATAGAACTATTCATGATAGGAGCCTGTGGTCTACTTATTTCTAGCCTTGTATCCTTACTCACCCTTGGATAAATCTCATCTTGGCCCAGTGATTTGTTATTTTTTAGCTCTTGTAGCTTATTTAACACCTCTACTACACTGATGTTGAAATTTTTAAGACCTGTCTGTGTGCAAACGGGCATCACTGGTGGTATATTTATATCCTTTCTTGTGAAAATAGGTGAAACCAAGGTAGAACACTGATGTTTCCTGCATTTCATATATTACATGTTGACAGGCATTATCCTGTTGTCATGTAATAATATAAACCCAGAAAAAGCTTAACTACTGTATAGCGGTGTGTGTGTGTATATATATATATATATATATATATATATATATATATATATATATATATATATATATATATATATATATATATATACAGTGCCTTGCAAAAGTATTCAGACCCCTGACCAATTCTCTCATATTACTGAATTACAAATGGTACATTGAAATTTCGTTCTGTTCGATATTTATTTTAAAACACTTAAATCTCAAAATCAGTTATTGTAAGGTGACATTGGTTTTATGATGGGAAATATTTGTAACAAAAATAAAAAAACTGAAATATCTCTTTAGAAGAGAGAGATCATGCTTAACTAATTTACTTGACTTTTTTGAGGATTTTACAGTTAATGTAGATGATGGCAATGCATATGATTATAATTTATCTTGATTTTCAAAATGCCTTTGACCAAGTCCCACATGAAAGACAAACACAAAATCAGCAGGAATACAGGAGAGGACATGCAATTGGATACAGAACTGGTTATAAAACAGAAGTAATTGTGAGAGGTGTGAAATTGGATTGGGGGGGGGGGGCTGTACATAATGGGGTACCATTATATAAATGATTCTCTCTCTGTAACTCAACAAACGTGTGGAAAATTTATTTTAATGTTAAGTAATGTAAAGTATTGCATATTGGGGATAATAATCAATGTTATAAGTATAAAATTAGCAGGGTGGAAATAGGGAGTGAGGATTTTGAAAAGAATCAGGTTATAGAGGAGTACTCATTAAAAGTGTCTCACTAGTGTGGTGAGGCAATTAAAAAGGCAAATAGACTGTTAGGCTATATTGTAAAAAGTGTGGAATACAAGTCTATAAAGCTTATGGTTTGGCCTAGGTAGACCCTACCTAGAGCACTATGTGCAGTTCTGGTCACCTCATTACAAAAAGACATCATTACACTCAAGAAGGTACAGAGAATGGCAACTAGGCTAATCCCAGGACTGAATGGAATGAACTAGGAGAACAGGTTAAACCAATGAAATCTCTTCAGCCTATAAAAAAAGGAAGGAAAAAAGTAGACCAGAATTAAGTCTTTAAAATCATGAATGGTATAGATAAAGTTAACTGAAGATACTACTTCAAATTTAGCACTGAGTGAAGAACAGCAGGGCACAAATAGGCTGATTTAAAGTAAGTTTGTAACAGAAGGTAGGAAGCACTTTTTTACAGAGTTGTAAATGCATGGAATAGCCTACCAGGTGAAGTAGTAGGATCAAAAATACTTTTAAAAAGATTGTGCTTTAAAAGTAGCTGTCCTGTCCCTGTCCCCCAGTGGGGGAGAATGGTGTGCTTACAAGGGATGAGCCTTGATGGGCCGAAATTGACTTTTCTTGTTCACAAACTTTACGTATGTTCTTATCAGATGAGACTAGTACAGAGAATTCAGAGTGGCCAAGGGCAACACTAGTTTTTTTTTGTAAATATTGATTCTGTTAGTCACAGATGTGATGTGCTGCAGGATGGGAAGCATAATCCGCTACTGTCTGTTTTATGATTTTGTGTTTGTGGAAGTTGAACATGCACCATAGTGTTTTCTTTTTTTGTTTGTTTTTTGTTTTTTATTAGGCATTTTATAGAGCCAAGATCCTTTTTTTTATCCGGAATACACCTGCACGTTTATGTAATTGATGTTCTAGTCTTCTGTAGTAAACAGGACATTTATTCCAGTCTCAATAGAACTGTATTGTTTGTATAATTGTTAGTGGTAGTCCCACTTGAATAACAGATGCTGGGAATTAATAAAAAGAGTTAAAGAAATTCTTCCATCATTCTCGCAAGAACAAAAGTGCTTCCTCGTTTTGTTTTCTTGATCTTCCATGGCCTTTGGTTAAAAGCAGTGCCAAGTATATTCACTGCATGTGGTATTTGTGAAACCTATTATACTTCTGGGATAGAAGTGCGATAGATTTTTTTTTTTTTTCAGCAATAAAATAGTACAATTATCTGTCACTACTTCTATTCAGTATATATTGTAAATGAGACTTCTAAAAGAAAACAAAACAAAAACTGTTTAGCAACTGATCTTCTAAAGGTTGGCATATTGAATCATAAGCCAAACTTGTAGCATTTTTCAAGTTTCCTCAGAATGACAGGTCTTGGAGAACTCAAACTTGGTCAGTGACATAACAGTGAATAGATCTGAAGATAATTTGTCCTCTTTTGTGTATTCTGTTATATGACACCTCTGGGCACCCAAGTAATGTTGTAATTAAGTATGCCTTGACGTTCTCTTTTTAAACTGGAAATGCCAATAAAAAAACTAAATGGGTTAGTAAGAGTGACCAGAAGCAAATATTGTGAAAAAAGGAAGATTTTAGATATGAGCCTAAACCGGTTTAAGTAGGCTTGTGGGCGATTTTACTTGATGCTGAAAGCCCTGTGATTCAGCTTAGTAGCATCAGTTCAAAGAAAGAACAGAAGGAGCCGTATTCTTCACCTTTTATAAAACTTTTGTATGATTTTCATACCTGGCGCAAAATGGATTTTACCTGCCAGCTGTTCTTGATGCAATAACACTTTACTGCTGCTTTTGTAACATTAGCGGTCTCTTCTGCCTTTGCTGCTTGCCACACGTCATAATGCATTAACATTATATTCAGCAGAAATTGGGTTACTGTGTTTTTAATTTGTATTTATTTATTTTAATAAAGCAGATTGTTGCAGGACATCTCGCCCAGAACTACAAAAGTGTTGTGCTTGCATTGTTCCTCCTAGTCAGTCTACCACTGATGCATGGTTGACAGACAGCTAAGAAATTGCTCTGGAATGCTCCTCCTCAGTCGTCGGTGGTTTCCAAACAAAACAAAAATGTCTTTATATAGGCTTCTCCTTTTAAAACTGCCAAGCTGTAAGGCAAAGAGAAATAATACACTTCTAAAAACTGTATATATATATTTTTTTTTTTTAGTATTACTAATGTTCAATATAATTATATTCATACATGTTTATTCTAGGAAATGACAAGTGTAGTCTTTTCTAAACTTTCAGCATGCATTCAAGTCCTGGTTGTTTATAATGTAAACCCCAACTTAATTATTATTCAGATAGGGACATCATGTTCAAATAAATAAAACAAGGCAGAAAATGTTAAACTGTATGATCATTAGATATAGTAGTAACCCAAGAGATTACATGTTGACAGGCATTATCCTGTTGTCATGTAATAATATAAACCCAGAAAAAGCTTAACTACTGTATAGCGGTGTGTGTGTGTGTATATATATATATATATATATATATATATATATATATATATATATATATATATATATATATATATATATATATATATAGTGCCTTGCAAAAGTATTCAGACCCCTGACCAATTCTCTCATATTACTGAATTACAAATGGTACATTGAAATTTCGTTCTGTTCGATATTTTATTTTAAAACACTTAAACTCAAAATCAATTATTGTAAGGTGACATTGGTTTTATGTTGGGAAATATTTTTAAGAAAAATAAAAAACTGAAATATCTTGCTTGCATAAGTATTCAGCCCCTGTACTGTGGAAGCTCCCAGTTTGCACCGATGAAAGAAATTTCCCTAACGAGAACACAATTACCTTACCATTGGCCTCCAACTGTGAACCATTAAAGTTTCTGTTTAAAAACCCCACTGTTGAAGGATCGTTGGTAAGGATGTGAATCTGAAGGAAAATGAAGACCAAAGAGCATTCTACAGAAGTTAGAGATAAAGTAATACAAATGCATAGATTAGGGAAAGGGTACAAAATAATATCCAAGTGTTTTGATATCCCAGTGAGCACAGTTGGATCAATAATCAGGAAGTGGAAGCTGCATCACACCACCAAGGCACTGCCAAGAAAAAGCCATCCCTCAAAACTCAGCACTCAAACAAGAAGGAGACTTGTGAGAGAAGCCACAGAGAGGCCAACAATCACTTTGAAGGAGCTACAGAGTTCAGTGGCTGGGAGTGGAGTAATGGTGCACCAGTCAACCATATCAAGCGCTCTGCATAACACTGGCCTGTATGGGAGGCTGGCAAGAAAGAAGCCGTTACTCAAAAAATACCATCTGAAAACATGTCTGGAGTTTGCCAGAAAGCATGAGAGTCACCTTACAATAATTGATTTTGAGTTTAAGTGTTTTAAAATAAAATATCGAACAGAACTAAATTTCAATGTACCATTTGTAATTCAGTAATATGAGAGAATTGGTCAGGGGTCTGAATACTTTTGCAAGACTGTGTGTGTGTGTGTGTGTGTGTGTGTGTGTGTGTGTGTGTGTGTGGATAGATAGATAGATATATAGTACCAGTCAAAAGTTTGAGTGCACTTGCTGGAAACTAGGTTTTTTTCAGTGACAGTGTTTTACGTCGTGTAAGTTTCTGTAATTACTTGAAAATGAAAACACATGTTACAATATACAAAACAAAACATAAGGAGTATCCAAGCAATGTTCAAGAAAATTGAAAATTGTCTCTAAATCATGGATTCCTCAAAATAAGCTACCATTTGCCTTAATAACAGCCTCACAAACACGAGGCATTCAGTTAACAAGTTTCAGCAGGAAATCACCCAGCGTGTCTTCCCAGCTCTTCTGCAGCAATTCCCAGAGATGTAGGGCACTTGTGGGTAGCTTTGCTTTGACTCTTCTGTCCAGTTCGTCCCATACAAGTTCTATGGGATTGAGGTCTGGAGACTGGGCAGGCCAGGTCATTAGACCGAGTTGTCCTTCACTTTCCTTCTTCGCCAGATAGTTCTTGCACAACTTTGAGGTGTGTTTCGGGTCATTATCTTGCTGAAAAATAAAGGACTGTCCAGCTATCAGTAATCCTGATGGAATGGCATGCCTCTGAAATATGCTATGATAGCCATGCTGGTTGAGCTTGCCGTGGACTTGGTAAAGATCACCAGCAAAGCAACGCCAGACCATGACACTGCCTCCTCCATGCTTGACAGTGGGAACCACACATGCAGAACTCATGCGCTCACCCTCTCTGCGTCTTACAGATACTCGGCAGTTGGACCCAAATATTTCAAATTTTGACTAATCGGTCCATAAGACCAACTTCCACTCCTCAGACGTCCAGTTTCTGTGTTTTTTGGCCCAGGCAAGTTTCTTCCTCTTATTCTGCACTCTTAACAATGGTTTCTTTGCAGCAATTCTTCCAGTTAGTCCAGCTTCACGCAATCTATTCTGAACAGTTGATGTTGAAACATCTGTACTTCTAGTAGCATTTAGCAGAGCTTGTATTTCAGGGGCAGTTAATCGCCGGTTTCACATACTTGTGACTCGAATGAACTTGAATCTTAGCAGATCTTCAATCAAAATCTAACATTAGATAAAAGTGACCCTGAGTGAACAAATAACACAAAATTTTGATACTTTTCATTTATTTATTAAAGAAAGTTATGCAACACCCAGTGCCCTCGTGTGAAAAAGTAATAGCCCCCTTAGATTCAATAACTGGTTACACCACCTTTAGCAGCAATAACTGCAACCAAACACTTCCTGTAGTTATTGATCAGACTCTTACAGTGCCGTGGAGAAATTTTGGCCCACTCCTTCATGCAGAACTGCTTCAACTCAGTGACATTTGTGGGCTTTCGAGCATAAACTGCACGTTTCAGGTCCTGCCACAACATCTCAATGGGGTTTAAGTTTGGACTTTGACTAGGCCATTCAAAAACTTTAAATTTCTTGTTCTTCAACCATTCTGATGTAGACTTGCTTGTATATTTCTGTTGTCTTGCTGCATAACCCAGCTGTGCTTCAGCTTCAGCTAACGGACGGATTGCCTGACATTCTCCTGTAGAATTCTCTGATACAGAGCAGAATTCATGGTTCCTTCAATGATGGCAAGTTGTCCAAGTCCTGATGCAGCAAAGCATCCCCAAATCATGACACTGCCACCACCATGCTTGACCGTTGGTATGAGGTTCTTACTGTGGAATGCAGTGTTTGGTTTTCTCCAGACATAATGGGGCTCGTGTTGGCCAAAAAGTTCCACTTTTGACTCATCAGTCCATAGATCATTGTTCCAGAACTCTTGAGGATCATCCAGGTGCTTTTTGGAAACTTGAGACGAGCATTCATGTTCTTCTTAGCGAGCAGTGGTTTCTGTCTTTCTACTCTGCCATGAATCTCTTTTTTGCCCAGTGTCTTTCTGATGGTGAACAACACTCATAAACACTGACCTTAGCCGAGACGAGAGAGGCCTGCAGATCCCTGGATGTTGTTTTAGGGTTCTTGGTGACTTCCTGGATGATTTTATGCCTTGCTCTTGAAGAGATTTTGGCAAGACAGCCCCTCCTGGGAAGATTCGCTACTGTCCCAGACTTTCTCCATTTGGACAATATGGCTCTGACTGTGGTGTGGTGGAGCCCCATAGCCTTAGAAATGGCTTTGTAACCCTTTCCAGACTGATAGGCATCAACCTGTGTGATGACAACTTCACTCTGATTGTAAAGGGCCTAAATTAGTCAGATTTATGTTGGGCATGGCTGGCCCAAATCAGGAATTGCACTTTTATTACTTCACGTGCAGTTGTACCGAGACTCCAGTTGAATGATTGATTAGCAATCGAGTCTCGGTTTATTTTTTTATTAAAATCCGTTTAGTCGAGGTCGACTTTCGGTCACTTTATGGGTCATCATTCTCCACGCATTTCTGTCTTTGACCGCTTCTTTCAGATCTTTCATGTGCATGTTTGTGTCAGCCTTGATTGTGTCCAGCCAGCGGGTTCTCTGACGCCCTCTTCTTCTTGACCCACTGACTGTGCCGAGCATTAATGCTGTTTCTAGGGAATTAGCTCGCATGATATGTCCAAAATATGAGAGCCGCTGTTTCGTGATTTTTCCCTCTAACGATGTTTGTGGTTTGACACGTTCAAGGATCGTCTTGTTTGTGACCATTGCCGTCCATGGTGTTCGCAGCAATCGTCTCCAACACCAAAGTTCAAAAGCATCGATCCTCCTTCTGTCGGCCTTCTTGAGCGTCCAGCTTTCGCATGCGTATGTGGAAATCGGAAAAACGATTGCATTGATTATGCAAGTCTTTGTTGCTATGCTGATGTCATTGCTCTTCCATATTTTTGCCGAGTCTCGGTACAGCTGCATAAAAGCGGCATGTTTTCACTCACTCGGGGGGTTGTGTGTTCGGTGAGTGGCGAACGGGTGTGGAGAGGAGAGTAAAATGAAGTGAAAGAAAGTTAAATAAATAGAACTACTGTTTTGTTTGTCTGTTAGTCCACTGTTTGTTTACTGTTTTGTTGTTTTGTTTGTCTTTTTTATTTGGCATCAAGGGCCATGTGCTGTTTTGTTTAAACCTTTTTGTTTCATTAAAATACTGAGCGCACTCATTGCATCTCAGTTTCATCCCCAGTACTGCCTGCTTGTGTTATTCTTTCTGGCCTAACGTCACCCCAACAGCCAGCCTGTTCACATGTGGTGTCAGAACCAGGATAACAGCGCCTCCTAGACTCAGGCCAGGAAAAGTACTGGTGGAAAAAAAAACACACACGCTGGAGTGTTGGTGTGAAATAATAAAATAATAATAATAAAAATGGGAAGAAGCAACCGGAGAAAGCAGCAACCTCCCCAGCAGCCAGAGCATGTGCTCTGGTTTGAGATGACTGCATCCAGGGAAATTTGGGATGAGGACCTGGATGCATTTGTGGAGGCTTGGGAGAGCCAGGGGGGATGCTGCCTCCTGTGCAAACGCTACGGGCATGGAGTAGCTGACTGTCTAGAGACCTGGGAGAGGAAGGTGAGCAGACGACTGCGGAGAGGGAGAAAGGTGCAGAAGAAGGATGAGGAGCCAGTGCATCCACAGCCCAAGAGGGAGGAGGCCGAGCGTCCACAGCCCAAGAAGGGGAAGTCCTGAGGTCCGCAGTCTCCAGCAGCAGAGGGAGAATGCCTGCTGGTTCCGCTTCCACTGCCGTGGGAGGAGCCCTTGCCGTTCCCGTCTCCACCAGCAGAGGGTGAATGCCTGCTGGTATCACCTCCCCCACCGTCACCACTCGGAGGAGAGGAGCAGGAGCTGCCTCTGCTTCCATCACCTACCCCTGCAGGTGAGGGAGAGCTGCACCAGTCCTACACGCTGCTCCCACCTTCGTCGCCAGGAGACTACACGCTGCTCCCACCTTAGTCGCCAGGGGACTGCTTGTAGCTCCCACCTCCACCAGCAGAGGATAAGTACCTGCTGGTTCCATCTCTATCACCCAAGCATCGCCAGGGGTTGCCTGCTGCTCCGCATTGCCCGGGGTTGCCTACTGCTACAATCCACAAAAAGATCTGACCAAATTCAATGTGAAAAATGCAGAAAATCAGTCAGGGGGCAGATACTTTTTCACGGCACTGTGTGTGTGTGTGTGTGTGTGTGTGTGTGTATGTATGTATGTGTGTGTGTATATATATATATATATATATATATATATATATAGAGAGAGAGAGAGAGAGAGAGAGAGAGAGAGAGAGAGAGAGAGAGAGAACTGTAATGAACGTAGATGCCGGCAATTCAAGAGAATCCGAAATATTTTCAAACACGGGATGCCTTGTCTTGGGATATGTGTACATATAAATCTCCAAAGTAAAAACAAATGCAGGAGAACTTTCGACAGCAACTCCTGTCTCATGAATCCACAGTCAATAGAGTTATTATTAAAATAACTTTTATTATAAATGCATATTTTAAAAGACGATAGCAAAATGTACCAAAACACTAAATATTTTCCCAGATGTGGTAGAAAAATAAAAATTAAAGGCTTTATTAATTGCAGTACCACAGGTGTAATTTACGTGCTAACATGTCCTTGTGGACAGGTCTATGTGGGACAAACAAAGAGAGCATTAAAATTACGGATTGCTGAACACAAAGCGGCAAATAGAAATAATAACTATGACTATTATATTATATATTCTATTGCGAAACACTATAAGAAAGCTGGTCATGGCTCCTCTCCACATTCATTAAGATTTATTGGAGTAGAGAAAGTGTCTGTTTCTATCCGGGGTGGTAATCTAGTTGAACTTCTCCTGCGACGAGAGGCCTATTGGATAATTGCATTAAAAACATTACAACCATTTGGACTTAACGAAGAGTTGAACCTCTGTCCTTTAATTTAAATCTTATTAATCATTGGATAACCAGTTAAACTATGTACTATCTGCTGTACTACTGTTCTATGTAATTAAATGCTTCTATACCTAAAGATTTCACTCAGTGGGTTAAAGATATAGACCTAATTAAACTTGAACTACTGATTGTTTGGTTAATTGGGTGTACTCTTATTTTGTGTAATAGATATTTATGCATACAAGCAAAGATTATTTTAAATATGATTCCAAAAAGACTAATATATATTTGTATGTATGTGGCTTTTCTTACTGTATAACAAGCTTTATGGATATCCTCTTTGTGATTCAATTCATAATTTGGCATAATTTGTAGTTGACTGATGATTCACATTGCTGTGGGTCATTGATCACCTGTAAGATATAATTAATGCCATATAGAGGGAGGAGACCCCTCTCTTGACAAACCTGTTTGTGCTCTGATGAAGACCTGTTGGTCGAAACGCGTTAGCGGTTTTGCTACCATCTTTTAAAATATGCATTTATAATAATTTTTTTTTTAATAATAACTCTATTGACTGTGGATTTATGAAACAGGAGTTGCTGTCGATAGTTCTCCTGCATTTGTTTTTACTTTGGAGGATATAGCCCAAATATATATATATATATATATATAGATATAGATATATATATATATATATATATATATATGGTGTAGGAATAGGAAGGATTCAAACAGTTCAGGTGTAGTGTTTATATTAAATAATGATAAAATGTTATTTTCAATCTAAACATCTCTCTCACTAGTTGTTCAAGACTGGAATTATTTTTATAGCGTATTCAGTAAAGCTTGGATGACAAGAACTTCTGAAAATGTCTATAATGGGCCGTGCTATTCCCTTTTCACAACCTGTTGCTAATATAAGCACAGAGAAAATAATTAATCCAGCTGTTTTAACTTCTCTTAGGAGTCTGTGACAGAGAAAAATAAAACAAAAAACCTCTTAATCACAGCTGAAACTGATTCAATCCCCTCTGCACACAAGTAATGATGATGCCAGATGTTTGCAATACACATTGAGCTGTGGTGGATATTACTCCCGTTTTTGTTTTGTTTTTTAAGATTTTACTCTTGCACAAATGCGTATGATGTGTTTTTCTTCCCTTTTTAATAATCTTGGGTTTAAACTGGCACTCACCAAGTCTTTCCCACAATCGGTTTTATTTTGTCAATAGGCAGGGTGGAGAGCAGAGGCATGTAGGAATGCAGTTTTGGGTTTTGGAGTGAAAGTACATCATGGAAGACTTGCATATGCTATTGTTGTAAAAAAAAAAAAAAAAAAAAGTATCCCACTGAGTCTTTAATAAGAACATAAGAAAATGTACAAATGAGGGAGACCATTCGGCCCATCTAAGCTCACCTGTTTCCTAGTAGCTGGTTGATCGCAAAACTTTGTCAAATTGGGTCTTAAAGAATCTAAGTGATTCCATACCTTCACCACTCTGTGTGAAGAACTGTCTCCTTCCCTCTGTTCTAAGTCTGTCTCCACTTAATTTCCAACTGTGCCGTCTTGTCTTAAATTGGCACAGATTATGTAAAAACAAAACCATGCTACTTGTCTGCAAGGGAAATATTCCACTTGCCAAGGCCTTTGTGGATCATACCATATAATATACAGTATAAATTCAGCTAATTTGTATTAATACTTAATGTTAATACTTGCGTGAATTATCTGGTAATGCTATTTATATTCATCCATCAAAGCATTTTTGAAAAGACCAAGTCTGAGAGAGCACAGAGGGTTCCTTGCATGTACAATATAAAAGATGTTTACATGCCTTGTTGTGTCTGTTTGATACTGCTGACCCCTGCTGGTAAGATGAAGTAATACAAAAATTGGGCTGCTTCTGTACCGTGTACGTTGCACGATATATGCAAGGGGCACAGTATACTCAAGTTTTAATATTCTGTATAGTATACTATTGTGTTTTTGATTGGGTAGTATATAAGAGGTTTGCGTTATTCAAGAAATTATGTAACCTAGACATATATGACACACCGTTAACTACAAAAGGATCACTTTCTTTTAAATAATACTTTAGCTTGGGAAATGGGAGATATCTGTTTCATGCTCAGCCTCCTCTACTTGCACACATCTTTGCAACCGTTGTAATACAAGGCCCAGAGAACATTTTTCTCTCAACTCTTGCACCACTTTAGCAGAACAAAAAGTATTTTTGGAAACCCTTTTAAATCTGCTTAATGCAATTGCAAGACTTGAAGCCACAAGAGCTATTGTCTACCTATGCATCGTCCGTGCCATTGTGGATGCTGTAAATTAATTTAGTTTGACACTAATGTGTTTTTACTTTAGTTTTAGATTGAGAGCTGTGTTAATTTTCAGTGTGTCACTGCTGTGCTACTTTACTCATGTTCTTTTTCTGAAAACTAATTATATTATTTATGTATTCCTTAGTTAGCTACCTATTGCAGCCTTTGTTAATTGGTTAGTCAGTGAATGGCCCCGGTATGCTCATTTATGATGGTTAATATATAAGTTGTATGACACAAGGTTATTTGAACCTGTGTTGAGGTATTAGCCAAAACATTGTTGCAATATAAAATCTTATTTGTCTGTGTATTTTCTTTAACTTAAGGTGGTATTAAGATATGGTTAACAACATGAGTTCCCTTTCAAGTTGTAACCATTACCAAATGGGTATTTACCACCTAAAGACCCAAAACCTGAATAAGATATATCAAAGCTGCCCGACGAGCCTGTGACACACACTGTGAGGTGAATTTTTTTCCTTTTGACTGACTGTCCTCTGACGGATAGTCTCTATTATGAATACTTTTACGAATATTTTAATTAATTTCATTTTAATGAATGAATACATGATAGAGAATAATTACTACTCGTATATTGTGCACTGTAGCCTGTTTGTTATGTCCCACTGTGGCCTTGTGCCCCACGTGAAGCTGGTAGCTTGAGTCGCCCCTTCCAAGGGATCAAGCCACGTAAGTCAGCTGACTTTGTGCTCTCTTCCCAGGCTGCACTAGCTCCGGCTGAAGTGTATTTTATTCATGTTTTGGCTTCAGCCAAAATTACGAGACGGTTTGTATAATTAAAGTAATTCTTATATATATGTACCTGTGTCCAGTACCAAGCCAGTCATGTTCACGTCTTGAACAGCCCTGTCGCTGTCTTTAACACTAGAACCGCCATGTGGGTCAGTGTGACCCATTTTGCATTTAAAATATTAATTACTCTTCCGTAGTAAGCCACATGTGTATGCCCGTTTTTACTTTTCCTAAATATGTGAATTACATATTATATACGCTGTGATAGTTATAAACAATTCTACCTAGAACCGTCACTTGGGTCAATGTGACCCATGGATTTTTTTATAAGGTAAGATATTCTATTTTTGTAAATTCAGCAACAAGACATGTCTCCTCCTCCTAGCACACGTGTTTTTTATTTTATTTTTTATTTCAAGATGCTAACTCAGTGAAAGCCTAGTTGCTTATTTTTCAATGTAACTGGGAGACAGCAATCGTTTGTTTTGTTCCACAAATGCAACTAGGAATATATCAGTAGGAAATATTTAATCTCGAAAGTAGTCATTTTGATTGGAATACGGCAAGCTGCACTCAGATACATACAGCAAACTGAAATGACAGGTAGGATAACAACTTATGTGCCTAATATGAAATATATTTAATATATTCTTTTTTTTATATTACTTTGAGAAAAAAAAAAAAAACATTTTGGTTTTGCAGGCTTGTATTACCAGTTTACATGTGTTTACACAATAACGTTCAATGGAACTGCGTCTGTGTTTACAACACAGCTCCTGGATGCAGGCACAGTCAGCTGGCAGATGAGTACGCTCCTCCATAGAGTACAATGCAGCTGTCATACCGGAAGTAGTGTTATATTTTATTTTTATGTAGTATTAGAAACAATGGTTTCAGTTTTATAGTTTTGTGTGTACATATACCCATTTACACCTGTACATAGGTATATGTACATACCCGTTTCTTTTTAAATATGTATTTTATATTATTATTTTTTATATTTTTTCACTGTTTAGTCGTGCTGTATATGCGCTCATATTAAAAATAAAGCTTTTGTGTTTCATTTTCCATTTAAATAGTGTTTCTACGATGCAAATGTTAGATATGATCATGAATAAAACTTCAGTTGTATCTGATTTAGTATGTGTTTCATTTTCATAATGAAGCGGTTTAAAATGTATGGGTCAAAGTGACCCGCGTGGCGGTTCTAGGTAGTTCGAAAACACCTGTACACTGTTACTATACACTACATTGATACTTGCCTGGGTTTTATCCCTGCAGGATATGTAAGACCTGTCTGCCTGTTGAGGACAATTACTGCTCTTCCTGCCTGAGGCCAGAGCATGCAAAGAAGGCACTGGTGAACCACAGTTTCTGTGAGTTTTCTGCACATTTCTCCAAGCGCACATCTGTCCATTTGAGGTCTCAGGGAGCTACGAGCGCAGGGTGACATGCTGTCTGTTGCTGAACGGGCTGGCTTTCCTATCTGAGGATGTGGAGTCAGACAGCACATCCCCTGCAGTTAAGCTCTACCACTGATCAAGAGGGCCACTGCAGTCTTGTAAGTGCCCTGGCCTACAGAAGGTGAGACAAGACAGTCCATCTTTGATAACAAGCTTACCACCTCTCCTGTGTCCTTCCCCAGTGCACTTGGATTTTCTTTTTGAGATCCAGTCATCCTGGGTTCACAGTTTCTGCCGGTAGAGGCTTCAGTTGCAGCGCTGGTACAGGAACCTAATTTAGCGCTCCTATCCAAGGACTAATTGGGGTGTTTTTCAGACGTGGTGTGTGTTTCTTGGGTTTGACCTCACAACCTGTCCCATGACAGTTAAACCCCACGTCTTGTCCCACAGCAGTTATACTTTGACTATTGACTGTCTTCCCAGGAGATTAAAAGTGGTGCTTAATGCACTCACGAAGCCTCCATTTGAGCCCATGCATTGCACTCTGAGCTAAAATATTTATCGCTCAACACGGCTTCATTGAAAAAACCTGCTTAATTTTTAGAGAGGCCAGGACAAAGGTTACACTCTGTACCAGTCCTGCCTTTTTGCTAAAGACAATCTCGGCCTTTCATGTCAACCAGTCTGTGTAATTTGAGGCTTTCCATCCACCTCCTTTCCATTCCGACAGGGAGCAACAGCTTCATAAGCTCTGCCCTGTGCGGGCCTGGCATATTACGTTGACAGGACAAAAAGTTGGAGGCAGTCTGAACAATTTTTTGTCTACTATGAGGCTAAATCATGGGCAAGTCCTGTCTAAACAGAGGCTGTCCAAATGGATAGCAGACTCAGTCAGGACTGCCTGTGAGCTGGCCAACTTACCCCTTCCAGAAAAGCTCACTGCCCATTCCACTAGGAGCATGGAAACTTCGTCAGCTTTATTCCAGGTTTCATCTATTAGAGACTTGTGCAATGCAGCGGAATGGGCCACTCCCCATACCTTTACTAGGTTCTACAGACTTAGTGTTGTGGATCCTCAAATCCCTGGTTTTGGCACTAGAGTGTGAAGGAAAGCTTCCCAGTTGACCTTTACAACACAGGCATAGAGGTGAGTTTCTCCCTCCATGTTTTAACCCTAGCTATTTCCTACTGGGGTTCCTTGTAGTAATGCACAAGGCAGCCTCTCAGCTTAGCCTTATAGCATTCCAGTCGTTCTGCAGTATTGCCCTTGCAACAGGCTTTGTTACACTACCCATGTGGTAATGGTTATATGTTGTACTTGAAAGGAAATGTTAGATTATTATCATAACCCTGGTTCCCTGAAATTAGAAATGTATCCATTAACCTTCAAGGTCGCTGCATCCATGATTGCAGCAGGCTTGAAGGAAAAATTACATTGAGGTCTGTGACCGCAGTGTTTTTATTTCCTCGGGGGCAATCCATGACTGCATCACAGGCTCGTCAAGCAGCTTTGATATATCTTATTCAAGGTTCTTGCCTTTAGGAGTTAAATGCCCAAATGCGATAATGGTTTCATTTCTATTTCAGGGAACCAGGGTTATGATAATAACCTAACAATTTTTTTCATGATGAAGCTGCATGCACTCACTGCTTGATTAGATGAATGTACTGAGTTTTAGGGAGTCTGCAACTGCAAGGCCACAACATCTTTTGTTGGGGTGAACCGAAATTGTTTTGCTAGCATAAGTGATACACATTTGAATCAAAGGAATGATGTAACCAGAACAATGTGGACTATTGTGCGAAAACAAAGACGCAACATCAAGTACTGTATAAAACACGGCAAGTGAAAGCTTTTTGTTGTAGCAGGAAGAATGAAACAAAGACTACAGGCCTGTCTTTCCGGAATATTGGTAAATATTGTCTTATTCTGTATGTTGCATGCTGTCGTTGCAGTTTAATAAATTATTGGTTTTAAACTGATTTGTTGTATTGAGCTAATCATTCTGGGTAACCAATTACAAAGACTCACAGCAGTGAGCCACTTAACAACATGTTAAATATGTTTTACTTTATATGACAGACTGCTGTCGGGGGTTAGGTATAAAGTGTATATCGGTATATCTGATTAAAAACCTTAAAATGAATGCAGTTTGTGTGTGCAGTTTGTGTGGTTTTTCATTGATTTAATTATGTTATGCATTTATAAATGAGAAATGTTAAAAATTTAATGACCTTTAAAAACAGTATCATACGCAACCCAACTACATTTTTATACAGTGCAAGTCATAATTCTTTTTTTTAAACATAGTGTTGCGTTTCTCAAGAGACAGAAAACAGGAGAGGCACCTGGTTCTTTTCAATGCTTTCCCCGCTGCTTTTTTTCACTGTTGTAGAAAAAGGTATTTCATGCAATTTTCTGATATGTAAATTACAGGTACAACTGCATGTGACACAGTGTTCTTGCATTTCAAGCCAGCAGGCTAACTGTCCCTCAGGTTCCTTGAATCGCAGCAACCACTGCAGTGTGGTGTGATTGGTGCGGAGCATAAAGCGGCGACCACAGAGGTAGGGGAGGTATTGTTTGATGGCTTCCAATATCGGCAATAGCTCCCTCTGGGTCACACAGTAATTGAGCTCCACTTTGCTGAGGGCACGGCTGTAGTACGCCATGACTCTCCGTCTTTAGGGGTTCCTTGGGACAGCACGCCACCGAATCCCTTGTTGCTTGCATCGGGGTCTAGAGTGAAAGTGGCTGTCATGGGCGGGACTGTGAGCACAGGAGCACTGGTCAGTTGGGAGAAGGCGTTCTCATGTTCGGAGGCCCACTGGAAATGCCAGTTCTTGTCCAGGTGGTGAAGCGGGCTAGCAATGGTGGCAAACCCTTTCACAAACCTCCGGTAGTAGGACTCAAGGCCCAGGAAACTGTAGAGTTGCTTCGTGTTGGCCGAGGTGGGCCACTTCTGCACAGCAGAAATTTTTTCAGGGTTGGTGGTGATGCCTACTGACCTGGTGGCCGAGGAAGGCAATCTTATGCCGGAACAGGTGGCATTTCTCTGGGTGCAGTCGCAGTCCGCTGGCCTAGATTCTCATGTACCAGCAGGTCATCCAGGTATACCACACACTCCTGTCTGGGGATGCTGTTTAGTACCTTTTCCATCAGCTGTTCAAATGTGCCCAGGGCGATGCACATTCCAAACGACGTGACGTTGAACTGCTCGATGACGTTGAAGTTCCAGAGAATAGTCAAGACTGCCATTTACCATAGACGTCCACGTCTTGGATGTCCACGACCCAGACCTCCTGGTCAAAGGAGGTCCCGTCCAGATGTATCTGCAGCAGCGCAGTGCAGGGCATGCCCTCTACTCAGCAGTTTAAGTGGAGGTGTGCCCTGAAGCCGGTTCTCCCCAGGGTGACTGGTGCTATGGTTGTTATGTTGGGATTGGAGACCTGGGTCGATATTTCCCCTCTCACAACGGTGCTCGCTCATTTACCTCCACCGACTGGTTGGGTTTGGGTCATGGCTCCTGCCAAAGGCAGTAGAATCGGATGTGGCCGGGCTGATCTCATTCCCAGCAGAGGGGAGCAAGATGGGTGGTGGTGGCCCTGACCGTCCCAACATGGCTTGTTGGATGGCCACGATCTCCCGCAGGATCTCGGCCATTGGCACAGTGCTCTGAGCAGTGTTGCTTACTTCCCGTTTGGCCCCTCAGTCTGTGGGTCACAGAATGGTGCTGCTTTCCAATCGCTCAACCCCTCAGACTGTGGGTCGTGAACTGGTGCTGCTCTTCTCTCAGGTCACATCCTCTCATTCCTGGGCGAGGGCTGCCTGTAGCGACTGGGGTTTGGCAAGGCGCAGGTACTTAAGGAGCTCATTGGTCCCATGGCTTCAATGAATTGGAACCGGGCTCCTCTTGTTTCCAGGCTACAGCGTCAGCATATGCCCACCAGGCTTACCTCTCCAGGTCTGTGGCTAATCAAGCCAAGCTCTCCATTATTTATGTTGGCTCACAGCAGCTCCTGTTCTCCTGTACTGCCAAACCGGCATTTGAGGGTGACCACCAGTGTGTCCCATCTCCTCCTCTGCCAAGTTCAACAGCACAATCTGGGCATCCCCTTTTAGCTTTGTCCTCGCTCTATTTCCACAACTTACCCAACACGGTTAGCTGAGCATGGAAGGCCTCCCAGCTAGTCATGCCGTCAAAACTGGGCAGTTTCGCGGTTCACTCTCCCACTGCAATAGCACTGCCATCAGGGTGGCTGATCTTTGGTCCTGCCGATTTCTCCCTGCTCCAGGTATCCAGCGCGATGCTTTGTGGGACCCAGCCGGGCTTCGTGTGCCTGCCACCAGTGAACGCCACTCTTCAGAGCTGGCCATGACTGGAGCCGCCATTTGGGAGAGCTGCTTCTCGCACTGCAACAGCCACTCCAACACGCTGTCCATCCCTCCGTCTCCTACCAGCTCATGCTTCACACCTTGGGGATCGATCTCCATCCTGCTCTGACGCAATGTAGCATTTCGCAAGAGGCAGAAAACAGGAGAGACGCTTGGTTTTTTTCAACGCTTTATTTGGCAGCCCTGTCAGCAGCACAGGATTCAAACAATTCATATTTTCTTTCTTAATCCACTACTGCAAATGTACTGTAGGTCATGGTGCCTTTTTCATGGCATTGACACTTGTGTAGCAATTTAAAGAAATTGTTGGTTGAATCACTGTACAGTACATGTTCTTTAATTTTAGATTAAGAATAAGTACCTGTACAAATTAGTCTGATTCATATGGTCTGAAATGTGATCCATGCCACACTAAATATCTAAACGCTCTCTCTGTGGATCAAGCCCACCCAAGAAAGCTGCACATGCCCCCTGATGGCGATAGCTGCTTTCAAGACACTGATGTAGACGTGTGCCATGCCACAGTTAGAAACATGTCAACCACAATTCCTGTATGCCCAATTGTGTTGAGCATGTTCCCTTGTAACACCTTCCAGTAGTGTCAAGGCTGCAATCTGGGCAAAGGGAGTTTCAGCCCAGTATAAGGTTATAGGTCCTAGTGTATATGGTGACAAAATTGTCCAGTGCACTGACTGGGCTGTGTGGGTTAGGGGGTTGGAGTGCTTTGTTTGCATAAAATCACCTGTTTTCTTGTTTTCCTGACAAAATATACTGAACGGTTAGGGGAGTTTATATGTAATTATCATTTCTCCACTGCTAAATCCACTGTTAATATAGTAAACCATTTGAGATGCCAGCTTCATATTTTCCCACAGACTCTCAAACCACTGCTCTCTGTAGAGAACCCTTCCCTTACCTCATTTGTTTTGCTGTATAGTCATTTTAAATGTAGTGCTAATTTTCTGTAAACTATATAATAAAAATGTAATTTAGTACGTAGGAAGTGTTAATATTACTGTAGCTTTCATTTAAACAGTTGGTGATACTGAATTGACAAAGACCAAATTGTGTTTGTTTAGAAACATTCTTATAGGTTGTCCCACTTAAACTCATAGACAGAAGATGTCATGTTTCCTGGTTAAATAGCAGTTGCCAGTAGACAAAATAATTGATAACATTTATGGTAATTAAATCACTCAGCCATTTCGAAACCTGAGATTTAATTTTCCCTTTTATACTTTCCATTTACAATCTAACAGCATCTCTATAGCATAGAGGCTTCCTCCTGTTCTTACCTTCTACTGTTGTTCTGCCAGACCCCAGTTACTGGCAGTAGCTTAGGTAGCAATTTGAGTCTGAGATCATGTATGTGTGACTACATGCTGTTCACAGCTTTACTGTTGAACAATGAGCGGGCAAAGGCAGGGAACTATAATTAAATTACTGGATTTGTTTTAAGACTGCTAAGTTTTTCTCATACACAAAGGAGATTACGATTGGTCGTTTTGTCAGGCCCTGTTATTGCCTAATTTAAGTGTTAACCATACCCTTTGTGCAAACAGATGCAGGTATGACGGCTGGAAGAGCTTTAATTTTTTAATCCAGTTTAACGGCTTTTAATGTATGGAATAAGCAGTATTATAATTGTGTAGAAATGAAAATGATTCAATTGACCCTTTTGTTTGATACAGTATATGTTGTTTTCCACATCATTTTAATATTACAGATAACATGCAAATTAGCATGTTTGTGTGTGCTAGAAGTATAAATTATATTTTGTATGCTGTACGGTAAAAAAAAAAAAAAAGAAGCACTGTAAACAGATTTCCGTCATGAATCGTATATTAAAATTCAACAGTATAGTTCTTCCACATCCCTGAAAACTTGGATCAGCTTATAATGTGACTGATGACACATTCACAAGCCCTAAGCAGCCCAGCAAAGGAAAGAACAGGAACGGCTCATTGTCATTAATGTAACTTAATCCATTATATCAGTCTCCTCCTTTTCTGGTTTTGTGAACTTTCTCCTATAGCATAGTATGAATATTTAAACCTCTCATTTAATAAAGTGTGCTTTTAAAGTCATGGATGAATGTGTTAAATATGTTACAATTAGTCTGGGTGATGTGTTATATTTCCTTTAGTTTTTTTTTTTTAGCATTTCACAGACATGCTTCTACAGACCGTGTAGCTTTTCCTAAATTCTTTCCTAATTACAGTCTTTTATTAAGCATAAGAGGGTGCTTCTGTTTTACTCAGAGTCAAAACAGCACATTATGATAAATTCAAGGCACTTGAAAAAAAAGTGTGTGTGTGTGTATAACTACTTTAATCCTACTTTGTGCAGAGCTCAAGTTTACAGGCAGTTTTGTTTGAACCAGAAATGCACCAATTGTGATTTTTTTGGAGTCTGATTCCAGTTACTGAGATTCAAAATCAATAAATGGCAAATACTAATTATTATACCGTCACTTCAAATTGTAATTTGACACTTGAATATGTATTTAAGCTTTAAACTGAACACATCACATATTTTACTTATTGTACGTATTTTGTTTATACATGCCAGCAGTGAATTTACTGTAGCTAAACACTGGTAGCATGTGTCATATTTACTGAGCTAAAAATGTATGTATATGCATTCAATGTGGTGGATTTATTTCAAACATGAAATACAGCATAGTAACTAATGAAAAATGAATGTAAACTGTATCTAGTTACTACTGTCTATCTCACATACAGTATACCTGTCCCTAGATTACAGGTCTGTGCACCTTCGAAACCTTCACTTAACAAAACAGTGCAATCATGTACCACTGAACAAGCCCGGGCATTCCCAAGCAGCACCCCAGAATGTTGTCTTTAACCCTTGAACATTAGAAACATAGACTAAGCCTATTGAAAAATCAGAAAGATCTTCACTAGTGCATCCTTGTTTAGAATCACTGAATCATTTTACATTTCGTTCATCACATCCTGGTGAGTTTTTAAAACTGTAATATACCCTGGTTTAGACGAAGCTATCAGTTTTAAATTTCACGAGCAATTCCCGCAAACCATTCATTTCTGCACAGACGTGGCATGCACATTACAGCTCCCAACATGACCACCGCTCATCACACTATGTGCCTCGAGTCGAATTGTTCGATTATATGAGCATTCAGACATGTAGTATGCGATGGCCGATATGACGAGAAAGGGGAGGGAGACAAAGACCCAATCTGCCAAAGTACAAACATTAACTTGTTTTTGTCCCCAGTCTGTCCCCAGTTTATGACTTTTGTTCTGTGTATTCATTAGCGTAGTGAGCTTCAGCCCCTTACGTGCAGCACAGAATAATACATCAAATGCCACCAGCCACTCTCGTCAGTGCCAGCATTGAACATTTTCCGTCCAAAACGGCATCATGAATGAGAAAAAAACGGCATGACTTGGCCCATTTATAACGAGATAGCGTGCTGTGGTTTCTCAACATCATTCTTATGCTTAAGTAAAATGATACAAAATGTACAGTGTAAGTATTTTTAAAGCACAGCACTGGTTAATAACAAACTCAAATGTCGTTACACTAAGTCTCATTTTATGGTAATAAAGGGTGTAACCTTACTGTCACTGTTTTCACTGATACTTTTGTGTTTTAAAAGTTTGAAATGCTTTAATGATGCCAGCTTCTGGTGTCCTAGTTAAATAAAAAATGTAAACCCATAGCGGTACAACATCATTTTTAAAAATTGTTTTAGAGCAGCTGCTAGGAATATTAGACAATATAATTGAAAAAAAAAAAAAAACATTTAAAAATGTCATGCATTGCGTGGGCTTTATAAAAAGATCCAGGGGTAAGAATGCAGTTTAACACTTTACTTTAGAGCATCCATCCGAATACATCTCGTCAGATTTGATACACTTACAACCTTAGTTAAGTTTGATACATTTTGCTTGCTTTCGACAAGAATTACACTTTGGATCAAATATTAACCAATGACCATAAACTGCTAAATAAGCACCACATTCCTGTAATGTGCTACACAGCAATCCACAGCCAGTAGCTACAGATACCCAATGGTGTTGGAGCTCACTAGTATGTTTGAATCATATTTTGAAATCCAGCAGCGGAAGGAGGACAAGGCGGAATGGGAAGGATGCAAGCAAGAACAGCGGTGGAGAACAATGCAGCACCAGTTTATGCAATTTCAAGATGAGGTACAGCAGCAGAGGCAAGGCAGGAAAGAGGAGGACTGGTCTGCCAGATGAACCCAAGACTTTTCTGAAGCCATATTAAAGAAATATGAAATTAATGTGGATATTTACCGTAATCGTTTCCGAGCTACAAATCTGGTGCAGGGAGAAACCCCTAAAGAACTGTATGTTCGGCTAAAAGAGTAATACAGAAAATGCATCAGGCCAGAAGAGCACACGAAGGAGGAGATTGTAGAGACAATTATTGTAAAGCAGTTCCTGAGGATGGTGAACCCTAAGGTGTTTGTATGGATTAAGGAACATTACCCTGCGTCAGCCTTGGAAGCAGCCCGGCTTGCTGAGATCTGTGTGTCGGCACGAAGAGGACAGAGGGCGTACCAGTATTCCTGAGGGACTAGCAGACCAAGCCCAGGTAAGTCTGAGGAGTCAGGGAAAGGTGTTGGTCATATTGGTAAAATACAAAGTTATCCCAATGCAACTGGTAACCCTAGTGAAAACGAAATAGCGTGTTATAACTGTGGACAGGAAGGCCATATCAAGCCTAATTCAAGAGGAAGTCCAAGACATCTAATTATTGTTATGTGACCAAGCCTAGTGTGCCAGTAAGAAAAGGGGTTATAGTGGAACCGTTGATGCAGATTACTGTTAATAGCAAGTCTGTACCAGTGTTACTGGATATGGGTAGCTCTCAAACACTTGTAAGGGATATATTGGCGCAAAGTGAATATTTTAATGAGGGTAGGACCATAAACGATTTGATGTATCCATGGGGATGAGAGAACCTACAGCACTGCCAATGTTTATTTGGGAATCCAGGGACAAACCTTTTTGATAACAGTGGGAGTTGTTCCTGATTTTCCCTATCCTGTGGTACTTGGCCAGGATATACCAATCCTTGGCGATTTAGTAGAACAGGCCAAACCATGTAATCTGTTGGTGACAATATCTAAAAGTAAGCAACCTGAGGTGGGGGTTTGGCAGACCATGCCCTTCGCTAGTGAGGAGGAGTTGGCGATAGAGTTGGAACTGGAAAAGAAAGGAGGGGCTAAGGGTCGGAAAAGTAAGACAGCACCGCATGGAAAAGTTTAAAGGTGCTGGGATTAATTCCAAGGCCACTGAGCTAGTGAGCGAATCCTTGACCACTGAAGAGTATAAAGTGCCCGATAACCTAAGGGAATTACAGAAAGCTGACTGTACATTGCAAACTCTATGCTAATTTGACTGAAGCGGAGGGGGAGGTGCAGCAGAATCAAACTGGTCTGGGGGAGGAACAGTGTGTGGTTTTAAGAGTGCTCCTTTATAAAAAGACGGACTCTAGTTTACAGTTGGTAGTACCACAGAGCTTAAGACAAACGATTTTAGAGTTGGAACATACCGTACCATGGACGGGACACCTGGGGAAACATAAGACCTTGGCACGGATTGCAAGCAGATTTTTTTGGCCAAGATTATATACAGTGGTGAGCCAGTATATTAAGTCCTGTCCGGAGTGCCAGTTGTCATGTTTAGGGGGGAGGCCAGGGAAAGCACCCTTGTTATCTCTTACTGTAGTTGAAGTCCCCTTTGAAAGGATTGCGATGGATGTAGTAGGACCACTAGAGAGGAGAAGAAGTGGTAACAGATTTATTCTTGTGATCTGTGACTATGCCACCCGTTACCCTGAAGTGTTCCCTTTGAGGAATGTGAAGGCTAAACAAGTAGCCACTGCATTATTGCAGTTGTTCTGTAGAGTAGGTATCCCTAATGACATACTTACACAGTGTAAATAACTTCTAAAACAATATGTTTTTTTCAAGACCTGCTTGTAAGAAGAATGTTCTTCACAAGACACCTGTTGTGGTACACAAATAAACAAAGTCAGTGAGGGACAAATAGTCTTTGTTCCCTCACATTACCTCCATGGCATGATAAGGTGCCCCTTATCAGAATGTCCACCTTAGGTAACACGGTGTCTCTCAGGACATCTGGCAGTAAGAGCAAAGTCAGTTGAGGATCCCTGTTTTAATTTCCAAGGCTCAAAGTTGTTCATGACCAGCCCTGAACCCTGAGACCTGAAGTGATCGATGAGCCTAGGCAATAAATTGATGGAAAAACAGTTTGTGAGCCCACTGTTAAAGCAACAGTGTGTGAGGATGCAGGGTAAGGCATAAACGTAGCAGGAAGGTTTGTAGATGGGGCGCAGGCACAAGTTAAAGGAAAGCGTTTAGCTTGGTTGTCGAATGTACTTGGCTGAAAAGTTCTGAAGACCGTCAAGGTTATCTCTTCCAGGGTCAGTCTGAAAATAAACTATACCAAAGCCCTTCGGAACAACTTGGGCAGAATGTGTTTACCATAACACCACAGCTCAACAGGTTGCTGGCAGTACCCTCGTTTTGCCAGTCTGTGGTTTCCAGTGCTGAAAAAAGTGTGCACCAGCATGCTGCTGGATCTTATGCTTGGATGTTATGCTTTGAGGAACTTTGAGGAGCATCTGCTCGTTGGATCAGGGCTAGAGAGAACTGACACTTTTTACCAATGGGACTACAGGACACAATGCAGCCCACTGGCTGGAATTTCAACAGAAGGAGTGTATGGGGTTAAAAAAGTCAAAGGTATAGTAACACAAGATTTTTTTTTTTTTTTTACTTTGTAAATCCCTGCAAATTAATACACTAGAATCATTTTAGGTGGGGTGTAAAACAATGACTGTCTTTTTCAGACAGAATCATGGATTATTATTGTTGCAGAGTAAACTATTTGAACATCAACACAGTCTAGTTTGAGTCTAGTCATCTTGACTCAAGAACCCTTTTTTAAATTCCAAGGGATTACTTCCAGGGTTTCCAAATCTTACCAGTGGTTAAATCTCCTAATCCCGCATGGTGGTTCAAGCAAATTGAGATAGAATATGTCTGAACTGTGGGGATTGTATTTTAGCTTATTTGGAGAAATCTTTACATTACAGCTGTAAAAGGGATGAATTTAAATGGTCTCAGTAGACAGTGCATCCAAACTGAAAAGGACTAACCGGGAGTGTTCTTAATGGAGAGCTGTTCTTTGTACTGAAATGGGCATAAAGAGGAAAGTTATTGTTTTTTTGGTGTGTGTGTGTTTCTGTATACTTATATATTTATAGTCCAGGGCTCCTAATGGAACACGAAACAAGCAATATGATTGATCGAGCAAGGTTCCAGCTGTCCGTATATTGGATGGATATGGACAGTTGGAGCCTTGTCACACATTCTAAGTCACTGCGCTGCCTCACAGAATTTAAACTAAGTATTGGTAGCCATCTTGCATTCACTCACTTACAGATCTACAGCTGTATCTATGAAACTGAGTGACCAATCACCTGCATTTAATTGTCCTTCATGCTGATTTGTATGAAGAACAATTAAATGAACTGGAAGATAGCAAAATAGAAAAAAAAATTGCTGTCTTTATGATTACTCACCTCGACTTTGTTACGTCAAATAATGTATTTTTAGTGCTTTGTAAACGCTAAAGAAAAGCACAAAAAGAAACTTGTGCACATTATCTAACCCCTCTGACAAATTACTGAAATCCGAGACGTTGTTGTTGAATTTATTTTTATTCTCACGTCTGTTCTTCTCAATGGAAGAACAAGAACTGTGTCGTCTCAACTCCACCCATTGGTGTATTTTTTCAATGGCAATGTGCGCACTATCAAAAAAAGATTTACTATCTTTTACATCATTTAATTGAATTAACTTATCTTAACTTGGTGTGTAGTTCAAAGTTATACATGGGACTACTTTATTTGGTGTAAGAATATTTAATCAAAAACACTAATAATTTTTTTGCCTTAAACATGATTTATGCTTTTTTTTCCTCGAAATCCACTGTTGTACCTGGATTAGAAATGCAATTAAGGCCTTTTAGGGCTTCTGTATACGTGCCTCACAAAACCCTGAGGTGTCCGTATATTTGACATATATGAACGCCCAGCCAGGTCCTATTGCATATGTATGTATGTATGTATGTATGCATGCATGCATGCACTGTTTTTTAGAAGGCTAGCAGTTACAATTTATTCCAGACTAGTTGGAAGGCCAACCAAAATATGTTAATTAGGATAAAATAAACAGTACTGTAATGTTCACTTATGTATATGAGCCTGAATGTTGACTGCCTACAGAAGTAGTTTGATAATCACATTCTCTTTGATGTCTTGATTTCCTTTTGAAGTTTAATTCAGTCAAACACCACATGCTTTTTTTCAGTAATGACAGGTAGATTTCTGGATAAACATATGACTGAATCTTGGGGGTTCTGTTTGCCAGGGAATGTGTTTCAGGCAAATGCTTTGAAAAGGCAGTTTAAAAAAAAAAATTCTGTACAGTTCCATGAAGTGGGATTGCAAGGAAAAAAAATATGTTTGCTCCCTTCTGTCACACGGCCAATGGCTATTTCTTTTGTAAACCCCTTTGACACTAATAGATAGATTAGGGTGCTCCGAAGGCCATCACCTCATAAAGTTAAACTGGTATAAGAACCCTTTTTCATCAGATTTACCTCAGACACCCTGGCTATTAACAGATGTTAAGCGTTGATCGCTTTATAGTCTTATCAGAGTCTGTCTGAGGCGTAGTTCAGTCAGCTAACTTTTTAGGTTAGGTAAAATTCGCAATTTGAAACAGCACAATTTACTTTATTGGTCACTGGACAGTTTCATTTAAAATGCCATAATGGCCTTGATTTATTAAGCTTTTGTTCCATTACAACATTAATGCAGCATTAAAAAAAACAAAACAAAACAAAAAAAAACTCTTTAAATGTGTCTCGGTAGAGGTAAACAATATCATTATAATGACTTCTGTGTGCTTCGAATTGTTTATTTTTGATTTTAATGGCTTGACTTTAATGGCTTACATTACTTTCCTGATGAAAGCTTGCATACTTGAAAATGTCTTGTATGCATCGCTCCCACACTCACTACAGTGAGTTATGTAACTGAACATTAGTGTTGAAAAATATGTTCATCCAAAGACCTTGATGTTCAGAATACTGTCTTTTAGTTAATTAATTAGGCAGAATACTTTAATTAGGCTATTTTGTTATGAATGTATGCCACTCTTGTTCAACTTCCATCCTCTAAAATATTACAAGTAGTGGAATCTTTAGTCATATTTTTGTCTTGGAATAATTGCTTGCAGTGAAAGCTGCAAATTTGTGTACACACACACACACACACACACACACACACACACATACACATACAAGGGTCATATTGTATTACTTAAAGTAATCCAAGTTAAAAAAAACAAAACAAAAAACACGTTGCCATATACTGAAAGTTCAAAGCTGTAGATCAGCTAACGGTCTTCATATCTGCCATACTGTTAACACTGTAAAACATGATCAATATGACTGATAGCAGATTAGGATGATACAATGTGATTAGGAAAAGCATGCAACAATGGAATCAGTACTCAGCAAGTAAGTAAACAAGCAAGTGTTAAACCAGATTTGGGGATTTCCTTTAATCCTGTCGTTGTGGTATCCTCCTTTCTGTTTAAGAGTTTATTTAAAACAAAGAAGAAGAAATAAGCTGAGCTTAGTATAATAAGTTTATATATATATATATATATATATAGTATTAGTATAACAAATTTATATCATTGAAGTACAAGTGTTTTGCAGAGATGTAGCGGACAAGGTCGCAGTGTTTCTTTTGTCTGGCGGACATCACTACCTGTCTGTCGTCTTAACAAGAATTAGTAACCGTTGCAGATTAGAAACTCAGCCTGTCATAAATCTGTTTCTCTATTTGTTTGAATGATTGGGGGGTGGGGGGGAAGTTTACAGAGTTCCCATATATAAAGCGGATTCCAGCACCCAACATGCCGTACCACATATCATTTTTAAACCTATATTCAGAATATTTTTTTTTTTTTGCCTTTTATTTATTTATTTTTAAAAAAATTCAAATTAAAGTCAGAAGTAATTTCATTTTTTATACTCAGATTTATATATTTTTTTTGTATTAAGTTATCTTAATTGGTTGCAAAATAGTGCTCTTTGTCTTTCTCTTTATATAACTATGAACTACTGCAGGCAGGAGATGCATGATGTCCACCATACCAGAGATAGTAATTTCCTGGTGCAGCCAATTGACTACTACATGCACACAGATGAGAGCCAGGGTTACAACAGTTGTGATGCGCAGATTCTTCATAATAATGCATTTATGGAACAGGCCTGGGTAACAAATCAGCCTTATATCTCTAGTTACCCTGGAAACGTGTTGAAAAGTGAGTTCTGTAACATGGACATGGCCTTGAATCACTATCAGCAGACAGAGTATTTCTCAGATGGAAAAGCTGATTTTTCTCACATTCAGTGGACACCAGGGTCACCAAAAAAAGGTATGACTTTGTTTATCAGTTACAAGAGCTTTGTAGAATTCTAAACCGTTGACATTTTTTGTAAAAAAAAAAAAAAAAAAATTAAAAAGTGTAAAAAAATATAGGCAGTTATTAGCTTCTTCTAGACACTTAAATCTTACATTTTCTTAGTAAGACCGTATAGTTCTGAGAGTCAATATTTAATTTGAAAGGTTTAATTTTGTGTTTTAGCATTTTGTTATTCCTTGGCAGTATTTGGAAAAAAGGCATTTACTTATATTCAAAACAGGATTCAGAATGCTCACGTAGGTGATAATCTTGCCTCTTCCTAAAATATATAGATTTCCTATATAAATAATTTTGTTCTGTGTTTACTGTTTAGCTATGTTTAACTCTCTGAAGTACATTAACATGTGCAAAGGCTGGTATATGGTATTTTAGAGTGTATATTAGAAGCAAGTTCCTAAGGATAGATGGTAATAGTTCTGGACATATTGTAATGAGTAGCACATCGAGGTATATAATTACTTTAATCTATTAAAATGATTAAATATTACAACAGTGCTTCATAAAAGCCCAATTTAAAACATTAAATCAGATTTGACACTAGAAAACAGCAACAAAGAAAAAATATATATAGTTGCTGTATATGCTGCTGCTCTTGTAGTACATTCTGAAGTCCATCTTAATGGCTTAGAAAATTACACCCCCCCTTCTGCCCATTCAATTTATATATAATTCACCCTTTTAAATATAAAAATGAATTCCTATTACAAACGATCTGTTTATTTTCATTACAGTATTTCCCAACATGTTATTTGTTAACCCTACAGTATAATTTAACTTGTATTATTTGTTCTATGTATTTCTTGTTTTCCCATTGAATTTATGAATATGAAATGTTTGAGAGTGATGGATCCAGACCTGGGACAGAAGGCTGTTGACAGTGCCTGTCAACCCTCCTCCAGATCTTATTAGTGATTGTTGGTTGTCTGTTAGATGTGTCTGAAGTATGATTCATTATCCCAAAGTACATGCACCCCTTAAGCCACTATGAATTTTGGATCAGACATTAGTCCACACTAAACCTTGCATTTCTTCTCACTTAAATTTAGGTTTTTCAACTAGCTTTTATGTGAAGCACGTGGGTTTAAGAATATGATATATACAGTACCATATGTAGCATATTTATTGGTCTCCCCATAATAACTCTTCATGGTCATAGCTTTATTGATTTATTTATTTATTTTTTTTTTTGATGTGCTTAGCAGGGGTGGAAAGTTTTTGGGGATACTTGTACTTTTTCTCAAGTACATTTGTTTGTAAAATATTGTACTTTTTACTCTACTACATTTCCCAGAAACATCTCGTTACTTGTTCTTTCAGAACACTGACGCTTGTGCTGTCCTGGATTCTGATTGGGTAAAGCAGAGCCGCATGTGCAGTGTCTGCTTACTTTCATGATAACATAGTATGTTGATGCCCAACCAGAGACTGTTTTAGATTTTTTAAATAACCAATCAACAAACATAACGTTTAGTTGCGGAGGATGTACTAGTAGTTTAGAAAAGTAGGAATCTACAAGCAGTTTCAAAACAGGATTTCACATTTTTAACATTTGAGGCTAGAATTGTTTTATGAATTGTTTTTTATTTATGCATAAAGATTGTGACTAAAATTTAAATTCCTGATTTGAGATTTAAATTAAGCATTTGAGCCAGAAGGAGCGGGCTTAATCATGTGGTAATGCCCGCTTTGTGCAGTTACATGCCCGAGCTGAAGGCGAGAAGGCTCCCGAGGGCTCAAATGCTATTACAATATGGATAAACAAAATATAAAAAATTACGTTTTTCGAATAGTTTTTCCTGATTTTATGAATAACTAGTTTTTGTTGCTAAGCGTTTACCTCAGTATTCCATGAGTAATGCGGTTTTCTTTTTTTTTTTTTTTTTTTTAGTGCATATTTGTACAGCCAGCTAAATTTAATGTGTTACTGGTAATCATGTTGTCGTGTTCATAAAGTCTATTCAAAGTACTGTCAGAGAACAGGTACCGTGTCTGTGTTGCTGGTGATCCGTTGAAATAAAGTTATTGAATGCCAGTCTACATCCATTTGTTTTACAACTTGTGAATAAAACCATAGAGTAGTTGCTATAGCCGCTGATTAACATTATTTTTGATTGAGCTTAAAAAATAAATAAATAAATAAATAAATAAAAACTTTATTTGCTATTCTAAATTTAAATAGATACAGTAAGGACAGCTAGGAAGTAGACATTGACAGACTGCGTTGAGTGTGGAGAATGGAGATTTTCTTCCATCAAGCCTGAAAATGCAAATACTGTCAGAAGCGAATACATACTGGAGATCTGCAAGACGTGTTTTTTTTTTGTTTGTTTTTTTTTCAGGCGGATTTCCATGGGTAGAATTTTTACATGGGCGGCTACTTTTTACTTCTAATACTTGAGTACTTTTAAGATATGGTACTTTTGTACTTTTACTCAAGTAGTTTTCTAGAAGGATACTTTTACTTAATTACATTTTTTTCAAGTAACAGTACTTTTACTGAAGTAACACGTTTGAATACTTTTTTCCACACCTGGTGCTTAGGTACTAACATTATGTTAGTTTTGGGAGCAATGAAATAAAGACATAAGTTTCCTTTCAAGGATGAAATGTAACTATTACTGCATGGGTGTCCTCCCAAAGAGCCCGAAACCTGAATATTAATACCAAAGCTGCTCTTCTCGGGCCGAGCCTGTGAGGCAGTCATGACCACCCCAGAGGGTATAAAGGACTGCTTGCACAGATCTCTGTGTCATTTTTCCTTTAAAGATCTGACCTGACAGGAGGAGCCTGGTATCAAATACATGGTTTACTCATGATCTCTGTGTGGGTTGACTAATAATTATGTTTTACATGATTAAACTATATTTTATTAGTTTTACAAATAAGTGTATATTGCGAATTAAATGCGGCTATATATATATATATATATATATATATATATATATATATATATATATATATATAATTAATTAATTACAGGTATATTATGCACTACAGCCTGTTTGTTACAGGCAGAGGCCACAAGCCGAGCAACAGCCCTACGAGTTTGCTGCCACAAGCCCAGGGCCCCTTCTCAAGAAACCGCAGTGGTGTCTCAGAAGGTACCAGCTCTGCTGCAAAAACAGGATTTTCAAATGGTAGACCCTCTCCAGTTGGATGAAGGGTTCTACTCCAGGTACTTCCTAGTGCCTAAGCGGAATGGTGGCCTCAGACCGGTCTTTGACCTCACAGGTCAACCTGCGTCTGAGCCGAAGGAGAATCAAAATGTTGACAATGCAACAGCTATTAGTCAGTCAGGCCAGGTGACCGGTTCACAATGGTGGACCTCAAAGACACCTATTTACACATCAGCATAAAACCAGTGCACAGGAAGTACCTGTGGTTCGCCTTTCAGGGAACAGCATATGAGTTCCGGGTCTTATCATTTGGCCTCTCTGTAGGTCCCTGTGCCTTTTCGAAGTGCATCTAGGCTCAAGGCATCAGAGTACTCAATTACCTGGACGACTGGCTCATTTGTGCCTAGTCTCCAGCACAAGCCCACATAAACTTGTCACTGGCCACCTTCAACCGGTGGGCCTTGCGGTGAATCATGCGACGAACCAGCTCACACCTTCTCAGACAGCCTCCTATCTAGGAATGTGCTTGGACTCCAGGCTGTCCACTGTGTCCACTGGCTCTTTCAGCTCAACAGAGTGCTCAAGGTAGTGACGTTCCAGAAACTGGGCTTGATGGCAGCAGCTTCTCAGACCCTTCCATGGGGTATCTTGCGCATGCTTCCGCTGCAGGCCTGGTTCAACAGCAGGGTTTTCCAGCCTGCGTTAAACTGCGACCGTCAGTTGACAGTTTCTCATCACTGTCTAAAGGCACTCTCATGGTGGAAACAGCAGGAAATGTCCAGTCTGGGCTAGGGCGCTATGTGGAATGGCAGGGTTTGTGCAAGGTGTGTGGAACACCCTTTGGCAGGGTTCGAGGGAGACACGTGCTTGTCCGTTACATCAACCACCAGGGCGGTCTCAGGTCATCCAGTCTCCCATCTCGTGGTCTGCAAGCTTTTGCTCAGGGCACACGAGAAACTCCTCTTACTGCAGGCAGTTCATTGACTATGTCTCCCCAGGAGCTGACTTCCTGGCAGGGCAATTTGTGAAAAGGAGGTCGTCAGCTTTGGCCACCCATGAAGGATATTGTTCCTCGCCGGAGGCTTAATGTGGTGCTGGATGCACTCATGAAGCCTCCATTTGAGCCTTGCATTCAGCGGAGCTATAATTTTGTTCTACAGACTAAATATCCTGGATCCTCAAAACCCTGGCTTTGGAACTAAAGTGTCAAGGACAGCTTTAGAGTCAACCCTTACATTACAGGCATAGAAGTCAGTTCTTCCTACGTTTTTTTTTTACCCTAGCTACTTGTTACTGGGGTTCCATATGGTAACACACAAGGCAACCTCTCCGTTTAGCCTTGTAGCATTCCAGTCATTCTACAATATTGCCCTTGCGACAGCTTTGGTACACTTACCCCTGCAGTAATGGTTACATTTCTTGAAAGGGAACATTAGGTTATTATCATAACCCTGGTTCCCTGAAGTAGAACTGAAACCATTAACCTTCAATATCTCTGCGTCCATGATTGCAGCAGACTTGAAGGAAAAGTGATGCTGAGATCTGCGAGCGCAGTCCTTTATACCCTTGGGTACAGGCATGACTGCATCACAGGCTTGGCTGAGCAGCTTTGGTATAGAATATTCAGGTTTCAGGGTCGTTAGGAGGTAAACACCCATGCAGCAATGGTTACATTTCTATTGCAGGGAACCAGGGTTATGATAATGTTTTACTGTATATCAAAATAATAATTTTCAAGTACAAAATAAGGTTGAAGAACGAGGGAATCAATATCCTTGTGGCCATTGATTGAATTTGGGGTGTGAAACAGGAGAAAATATTGTAATACACTAATATACACTACACTAGTATACCATTGTAACACTATTGAACATTTTGTAAAGTTGAATTTTCAGAAATGGCTTTGGTGTCTGCCTTCATCACAACAATCCTTCATTGTAATTAACAATAGCAGGCAGCATATAATATAATGTCCAGGCAGTGACAACTAAGAAATATTAAACCATACATTATAATAATTGACTAAAGTAATGTCCTCAGTGGGAAAACAAGGGTGTTCCTTTCATCTCCTGAACAAAGCATTGGTAATTCCAAAAAGAGAAATGCTATGGAAAGTTAGTTAGAAGTTAACTAGCACTGAGTAAATGTTAGCATTACAGTGCATTTTCTATTTTTTATAGGGTACATACCAAGTTATTTGGAGAAGGATGAGTTGTGTGTTGTGTGTGGTGATAAAGCCACTGGGTATCACTATCGCTGTATCACCTGTGAAGGCTGCAAGGTAAGTTTTTAAGCAAATTACGGAGCAACAGTATCTACTGTTTCAAAACAAACTTAGAATGTACTGTGTGTATACATGCAGTATAACACATACTCTAGAAGTAAGGTTTTATAGTAAATGGATTTCATTTTGTTATTATTTAAAAGCAATTGTATCTGTCAAAGTTGTTTGCCATTTGGCCCACACTAACAATTAACTGTGAATTTAAGGTAGAGGTTGGTATGTAGGTATTTGTACTGTACTGGTATTTTTTTTTTCAAATTAATTTATATTTCTCTCTTTTTTTTCTTTTGTTGTTTCTTGTGTAGGGATTTTTCCGGAGAACTATCCAGAAAAACCTCCATCCATCTTACGCCTGCAAATACGAGGGAAAATGCGTAATAGACAAAGTCACAAGGAACCAGTGCCAGGAATGCCGTTTCAAAAAATGCATTGCAGTTGGCATGGCAACAGACTGTAAGCTATTTCACTGTTCAGCTTATTACTTCAGAAACGGTGCTGGTCCCTAATCAATAAACACATGGGGTTGTGTTTAAAGGGCCTTTTAAAATGTGTTATTTTGAAGTTTTTACTTCTCTGACATTAGGTTTATATTGCTGCAATACCATTGTCTTAGCTTTGTCCCAGTTCGCTGTAAAATATATAAAACAGTAGTTCAGCTTGAATATGAGCCTTTCGTTTGTTGTATTAAGCATTACACAGCATGTTACAGCATGATGTTATCCCATTCTTACTCGCTTTATCTCCTTCTGCGTTACAGCTAAATTAATCACAGGTATGCCTTTTAACAAATGGGACAGCAAAACATGTCCTAAGAGGAAATATCTAACAATCATGCTGTTGAGGAGGCATTTTAAGTTAAATCTATAGAAAAAATGTGTCTTAATTTGTGTACTTGCTAGTTTCCTCCTGCTGATTAAATCAAATAATGTAATAAAAACCTACAAAGTAAATAAAAGGACTTGTGTCTTATCTAAACTTTGCTTTTTTCTAGTTTTCAAGCTCAGGTCAAGTTTTGAGGGGTTGTTTATTACTAGAAGCCTGTTTAGGGTTAGTCTGCTTCAGAAATTTTTTATTAAAAAAAAAAAAAAAAAACATGTAGCTTTTGTAAAACATAAATGATGCTCCTTTTTCCTGAACATGTTTCCAACAAACCTCCAATAAAAATATGACATTCTTTTTGTGTTTTTTTTTTTTTTTTTTTTTTTTAATCTTTGTCCCTCACTCCAGTGGTTTTGGATGACGGCAAGAGGTTAGCAAAGCGAAAGCTGATAGAGGAAAACAGGGAGCGAAAACGCCGTGATGAGATGCAGAAAACCGTTTGGAGCAAGCCTGATCCCAGCCAGGAGGAGTGGGACCTGATCCGAGTGGTGACAGAAGCACACGTGACCACGAACGCGCAAGGAAGCCACTGGAAACAGAAACGGAAATTTCTGGTGAGGAGCAACTCCACACTGATTATTGATTTCTTTGTTTTGTAATGAACCTGATGCTCGAAAGATGCATTGCCTACCAAAAGTTTTACACTTTGGGTATTTGCCAATTTGGATGTACCTTCTAGGATTGGATGGTTTAACTCTTTCAACAATCACACCTCTAAAGAGGTCAGACATAACCAGTCTTAGAGTATGCCCCTATATTGGCAGAAATATAAAGTATCAAGTACCCAGAAGTAATGTGGATAAAAGTAATATACAAGGCCTTTCGTTTTTTCAAAGGACATGACCTACAGTTTACTTTAATTGCAAGTTAATTTCAAAAGTGGAAAGAGAAGCAGGCATCCAGTATTATTCAAGTAATTTGGAATACAGGAAATTGCTTAAAACTTTGTTACTTCTTTTGTACATGTGTGCTTTCTTCCATAATTATGGACTTTATCTTTACTTTGTCTTCCTGCTGTTTGCACATTCTCAGTAGCCGTAATAATGGAGGCTTTTATACCTTCACAGCCCGAGGACATTGGGCAGGCTCCAATAGTGAATGCACCAGAAGGAAGCAAAGTGGACATAGAAGCCTTCAGTCAGTTTACAAAAATCATCACACCCGCAATCACACGGGTGGTGGACTTTGCCAAAAAGCTGCCTGTGTTCTGCGAGGTAGGAATTCTCATTCTAGAATTGATGATTGATGGTTCAATTGATAGAACATTTGATATATTTGTGTGACATGAATCCTGCCAGATACACATTCTCTTGAGTGAGTGGACGCTGTGCTCTTGAAGGTGACGTCCTTTGAATTAGACGAAGAAACCAAGACCTGTTTTGAGTCTGTAAATATCCTTTAGTATCTGAAAAAGTATAACCTGAAGGCAGCATTGGCGGCAGTGTATGTCTAAATCATTTTTTACATGTGGAGCAGTATTTATTTGGACTAAATAAACAAATACAAATAAATCAATACTCTACTTTTGCCCCCATTATTGCATGAGATTGTTTTCATAGTTGAAATGGGCCCTTAGTTATGCATTTCTCCCCTGTGTGAGTCAAGCCTTTTCATGTGGGTTTATTCATAACTAACCTTTCTGTGTTTTATCTTTCCCCTCGCAGCTGCCATGTGAAGACCAGATAATCCTTCTGAAAGGCTGCTGTATGGAAATCATGTCCCTCCGAGCAGCTGTGCGCTATGACCCAGAGAGTGAGACGTTAACCCTCAATGGGGAGATGGCTGTGACCAGGGGGCAGCTAAAAAATGGAGGCCTTGGCGTAGTGTCGGATGCTATCTTTGACCTAGGCGTGTCTCTCTCTTCTTTTAACCTGGACGATTCAGAGGTTGCTTTGCTTCAAGCTGTAATTCTGATGTCTTCAGGTACACAATTTACATTATAAGTTTTTATATGCAAGATTCTTTTTGAAAACCACATTCTGAGCAGATTTTATACATTTATTTAGCTCTAGAAAAAGAGAACTATCCATCTGATGTTTAATTGTGATGTAAGAGTCATTCTCGAATTAGGATGGTCCTTAACTATTTGTATCTACATTGCAGCTAAGAGACATGTAAAGGTTTTACATTTTTGCAATGACCTTTTCTGTGGCATGATGACAATGTTAGTCCCCTCAAGCAGAAAAGAAATACCTTTAAATTATCATTTTATTTTTATATGAAATGTGTGTAAAATTATTTTAATGCACTGCAACCCGACCTATGGTATCCCCCTCTTTGGAGTTCTCATTGGATAGTTTTTGATTAAACTGGCTGCTCGTGCCCCAGGTTGAAATTTGCAATCAATTGATCTGCAGTTGGTCGCCTGTTTTGCCTTGCACTTAAATTAATGCACCGATATCACGATCCAGGAGTATGCGCTTCTGCCCACTGTTGCCCTTTGCTGTTGATGTCTTTCCCTCGGAGTTCCAAGCCAACATCACCTTAGACAATGTTGCTTGTGAAACATCAGCAAGTTGAGCCGTCTTGGTCATTGAAGCTCCTGCCAAACGTGCCCCAACAATCACCCCTCTTTCAAAGTCACCTGAGGTCTCCTCTTGCAGCTGTGCTAGCCATAATTATAGGCAACCAGGCCTGTCCAGCATTTTTATACATGACCCTAAGCATGTTGGGATGTTATTTGCTTAATTAACGCATGAGCCACACCTGTGTGGAAGCCATTGCTTTCAATATACTTTGTGTCCCTCATTTAACCAGGTGTTTCCATTTTTTTTGTCCACTACCTGTCCACAAATTCATGTTTATCATCACACTCAAAAGGTGTTTACTTAACTGCAATTACCCAATTGTGACAGAATTAGTGAGGATTAGGGGCAGTTCATTTAATAATTGTTGGAGATTACTGCATTTACCAAAAGAAAACCTCTAATAAAGAGATTACATGGGATTACAAACTTGGTAATAGGTATCAATTTTAACCTATAGAAACTGTTGACTGTAGAAGTCATGTATAGAAAGCCCTTTCAGTTATCAAGAAAATAGTTATCTCCCTCTTTTAGGAGTTTGGTAAAATAATTTTAGTGAACAAACTCCACATTTACTCCTTTTAAGCTCAATGTTTGTTTATCTACTGATATATATTTTGGAAGCAAGAAGTTGGTTTGCTTTTCTCAAACAGTTTGCATATAAAAGAAATAAGTACTGTTTATATTAAAGCATGTACTCATATTGATGCATTTCTTTATTTTTTTGCAGATCGGCCTGGTCTAGCAAGTGTGGAGAGAATTGAAAAATTCCAAGAACAATTTCTTCTGGCATTTGAGCACTACATAAACTATCGCAAACACAATGTCTCTCACTTCTGGCCCAAACTCTTGATGAAGGTGACAGACCTGCGCATGATCGGAGCGTGCCATGCCAGCAGGTTCCTGCACATGAAGGTGGAGTGCCCTACGGAACTCTTCCCTCCACTCTTTCTGGAAGTGTTCGAGGACTGAGAACAAGTGGAATAAAGAAATGTCTGCTTTGCGATAACCTTTCTAAACTGCTTTTAGCACTACTGAATGTTATTTCTTTCCATAGTGTAGGATAGTTTCTGTCAAGACATGGATGAAAACATTCCTTCAATGCGGGTACATGTGAATATAGAGTTTCTCTTGTATAGTATTTGTTGCTAAGTAATTGTGTTTTTTTTGGTTTTGTTTTGTTTTTTTTTTGGTTTTGTATGGTCTTTTAATAGTAATTGTCGTCATGTATGTGGTCATCAGAAAAAGCTGAAAATTAAATTGTTGGCATATGGTTTGTAAATTACTAGTACATACCCACAAATTGTGCAGATGTATTTAATATGTCAATCTGCCCTATCATTCCACTACCATTCAACCCTTAATCACACTCAAAAACCTTTCCTGTTTGCACAAGTACACAGACAAAAACAACTGACACTGTTTTTATGAGTGCACATACTAAGTGTGTACCAAAAAAAGCCATGTTTTCCTTGTTGTTTCTAGTAACTGCTAGAAAACTAGTTAACAAACCCTGTTTGCAACAGAAACCCTGAAATGAATATTTTCAAAATATTTAAATTAATATTTTGTCTTCTCTGACTTTAGAAAACAGTTTGTGAATCTTTTTATTTTCAACTCTTTGAATGAACTATGGAATGAAAGGTAAAGTGTATTTTGCTTATTGCTAAAATATGGTGCTTTATGGTGCCAAATATGGGAGAGTGATTATTATAGCTCCTAAAAACACATTTATGCACACTGGCCCAGGTGGTGTTCAATGACCTGATTTATTAAAAAGGTCTCATTGCTTGTTTAATCAGCCATGATGTAACAGAAGAATACGCAGCTCAGTTTATTATTGCTCATGTATATTGGTGTGGCTGCCGATCACTACTTGCCAGATAACCTTGATGCAGCAGAGTGTTAATATTCATGTTTAGGAAGAGGCTTCTGCCAGTTCTGGGTTTTGTTATTCTACCATTATTCAAGATTACTTGTTCTGAGAAGTCTGAGTTACACCTTACCTAAAAAAAATCTATTTTAACCAGCAAAGCACGGCTAAAGCAGGGACATACTATACTGTACGTTGGGTTAACAAAGCACTCTGTAGCTACATTTTTATATCAAAGATGTAGCATTTTATGTCCAGGAAAATTGTCCTATGCATTTTATTAATTTGGGGGGCACTATTTTATTAGTATGGGGGGCACTGTAAGGTACAGACTGGTATTGTTTTGTAACAAGTTTGGGATTGATAAGCGGGCATTATCTGGCTGCTGACTAAGTCAATTTCTTTAGCTCACTGAGTGCAGTTGCTGTGTTTAAACCCCAACGTCTGCAGAACTGATGGCTACTATTGTAATATTGCTCTGTTCTAAGAATGAAAACATGGTTAGCCTTGTATGGTTTTTCTCCATCTCTGCTTGTACTTATTCCTAAAAGCCGCTTCTGATTTACGTTTAATTGAAGATGCCTTTTATAGCAGTGGAACAACATTATTTACAATGTTCACTGGCAACTGCACACACATGTTTTAATGCAAAGACAATCAGTCAGTAAAGCTAAGAGGTGGGAAACAAGGTTAAATGTAACCATAAAAATGTAATATATATATTTATATAGCAAATGTAAAAAACAAAAAAAATATTTAGGTATCAGTGATGAAATGCATGTGTGAGTTGTTGATTAAAGAATGTTGTATATTTTGGATAAAAATATGTTTAAAAGGCCAATGTGAGTATTTGCTTTTAAGCATTGAGTTACTCAAAATATTCAAAACGCACCATTAAAAAGCTATTTTACAATATTGAGGATAAAGGTTTGTATATTTTCCAAAGCAGAAGTTATTTTCTACAGATATTTTATGCATATAATGGGCTCTTCAATGAGACAAAAACAATCTTTTCATGAGGTTTTAGTATAAGAACATTATACAGTGCAGGTACTTGTTATATTCATCAATATCTGTTTCCAATCTTTTTTAGTATGCCAGAAAAAATGGGTATTGTACAAGGCTGTCAAATATTGTTGGTTTTCAAAGAAAAAAAAATTGACAGCTGTGAGGCTTGGGATTGAGAATGACATTATGAGGAGGCTCCTGAGTGGCGCATCCAGTAAGGGCGCTCTGCGTGGGTGCAGGATGCGCCCTATAGCCTGGACGTCGCCGGTTCGAGTCTGGGCTATTCCACAGCCGACCGTGGACGGGAGTTCCCAGGAGGCGGCACTCAATTGGCTGAAAAAAAAAAAAAAAAAAAAAAAAAAAAGAACCATGTTGTGTAACAAAAAGTTAAAACATTGCACAAGAGGATAATCTGAGATAAGTGGCTCTACCACCTCCTTACAGAAACCCATGGATTTGACCAGCCATAAAGTTGCAAAACAACAATCCTAATATTTAAGTGTAAATTATAAATGCTCAAATAAAAAACTTTGTTGCACAAGCTTGTTGGTTTATAGCATGGTTAGAAATGAGGAAACAGTCAAATGTTGTTGTGACACATACTGTACCTGAGGTTGAACAGTTAAGTATAAAGTTGCACTATTAAGAATTGTTTGTTTGCACTTAAATGTAAATTGGCTGTGAAAATAAAGATGGATTGGAAAACATTAGTGTCTCTTTTTGTTGTCTATTCAAATGTCTTAAATGTGCTCAAGGGACAGGCTGCGCTGATAGCTGCACACAGGCAGCTCTGGTTTTCCCAGTCACACGTGGCTGATGGGCAAATCGCCTCTGTTGGATGTCCCTATTACAGCATGGCATATGTTTGGTCCCACGATGGACGAGATAATGCAGCACTCTCACCCTGCACGCGGGAATCCACAAAGGAGCTGCCTGTCTCATGGGTTTGACCCCACTACCTGTCCTGTGGCAGTTATACTGCAGTTTTTCAGAACCTCTTTGACGAGGGGAAAACCCCCTCCATGTTAATGGTCTATCTGGCAGCCATTTCAGCTTGCCAGGTCAAAATTGACTTGGACTCCCCAGGAGCTCATTTCATGGCATGGCAATTTTTAAAAGGGGCTCCACAAGTTCAGCCTACTGTGAAGGACAGAGTTCCTTGCTGGAGGTTAAACATGTGCTTAATGCACTCATGAAGCCCCCATTTGAGCCCATGCATTTAGCTGAGCTGAAATATTTATCGCTCAAAGCAGCTTTCTAGCTTGCTATCACCTCCGCAAAGTGGGTCAGTAAGATGCAGACATTCACCATTCCAAAAGCCTGCTTAATTTTTACAGAGGCTAGGACAAAGGTTACGCTCCATACCAAAAATTGCCTTTCTGCCGAAGACTATCTTGGCATGTCATGTCAACCAGTTAGTGGAATTGGAGGCTTTCCATCTACCTCCTTTCCAGTCTGACAGGGAGCTGCAGCTTCATACACTGTGCCCAGTGCAGACCCTGGTGTACTACGCTGACAAGACAAGAAGTTGAAGGCAGTCTGAACATTTTTTTGTCTGCTATGAGACTAAATCAAGTGGTCAAGCCCTGTCTAAGCAGAGGCTGTCCAAATGGATAGCAAACACAGTCAGGACTGCCTGTGAGCTGGCAAACTTGCCCCATCCAAAAAAGCTCACTGCCCATTCCACCATGGGCAAGGCAACTTGTGGGCTTTATTCCAGGGTGCATCTGAAAAGGACATATGCAATGCAGCAGTGTGGTCTACTCCCCATACCTTTCCTAGGTTCTCCAGACTGAATGTCGTGGATCCTCAAAACTCTGGTTTTGGAACAAGAGTGTTAAGGGCGTCTTCTCAGTCGACCCTTACAACACAGGCATAGAAGTGAGTTTCTCCCTCAATTTTTTCACCCTAGCTAGTTGTTACTGAGGTTCCGTATGGTAACACACAAGACAGCCTCTCAGCTTAGCCTTGTAGCTTTCCAGTCGTTCTGCAATCTTGCCCTTGTGACAGCTTTGATACAGTTACCCATATGGTAATGGTTACATTTCATATTTAAAAGGGAACGTTAGGTTACTATCATAACCCTGGTTCCCTTAAATAGAAATGTAACCATTAACCTTCAAGGACAGTGCATCCATGACTGCAGCAGGCTTGAAGGAAAGACGACGCAGAGGTCTGTGAGTCCAGTACTTTTATGCCCTCTGTGGTGGGCAATAACTCTGTCACAGGCTCTGCCAGCAGTTTTGATATATCAATATTCAGGATTCAGGTCTTTAGGAGGTAAATACCCATTTGGTAATGGTTACATTTCTATTTGAGGGAACCAGGGTAATGTTTTCAGTATTATTGTAGTTTTTGTGTTTAGTATATACAGATTTTCAAATCCCAAATGATAGTCAATAGCAAAGGGATTTTACAGTTTTAAGTTTACAAACAAGGCCTCTTAAATTAGTGTGATCAGATGTGACCAAAAAAGAAAAATAAATAAGATCTCAGATCAAAAGTACCTGTATCAAAAAGTGTAAGAACCAGATAGAAAAACAAGAAAACTAATTTATTAAACTAATGTCCATCAATAAGCATACTAATTTATAGTATATAACAGGTTTTTAAATTGGTTGCATGATTTCAGGTAAATATCAGTTGTTAAACTGGACAACCTTTTTCAAGCATGTCAATTTAAAATGCCAATGCATGGTATATTTGTTTTTCAAACCTAGTACTTAACCAGCTATGCATAGGAGAGGATGGAAGCTAAGGACTGAGCATATGAACTTTACATTTTCATCATATACACAGCGGTAAGTCACCCAGGGTTTGACACTTTGGTCTAAGCTACATTAACACCCAGTTGGCCATTTAAGATGTTTTTGGCCCTCTTAAAACAAGCATTGGTTTGTAAGCCTGTAAATAGTATTTTCTAAAGCATGATGTGCCCAGAGTAACATACATCCGTGACTCTCCCCTTTCCTCTCACACTCACCAGGGAGGCTTGAGAGAAAGAATGCGAGAGGTGAGGGTTTAAGCCTCTGTAGCTGTACCTAATTGACTATTTCATGGCGCCAGAGGTATGGCCTGGGCTAACGTAGGTCAGCAATCACTTAAGAGTAACAAGTATTTAACGTGCTTTTTAAGATAAATTATAAGTGTAAAACATATCTGCTTGTAATCTAAAATATGTGACAATCTGTGCATTTCAGGGCAGTAGAAACCAAAGAGACTAAATCGAAAAGCGAGCACAGACATTTTTTCTTTTGTTTCTAAAATCTGTTTGGCTGCTTAAATTGACAATTTTCTACATTTTATTCTTAAATGTTTTGCTTCCATTTCAAATATATTAATACATTCAGCATTAAGGTGTTTTTTTTTTTTTTTAAACTGTTCTGAGATAATGTGCATGAGCATTTTGTTAATTCATGATCTAAATTGAAATCGTCATGTTTTAAAGCAAGAACGGTATTGCATCAAGTGATACTCTAACATTGTGGCCTGACAATTTTTATGTTAATCACTAGGTACTTATCTTGATTGAGGTCCCAAAAAGGTTAATACTGGTGTTTTTAGTTTGATTTGTGTTATGAGTGGGGAGTTTAGCATTCTGCACTGTTAATGCATTTTGCCACTGAAGCGCTGTAGTTGCAGACATCATAAAAGGTAAGGTGCAAAATCTTGGAAAGTGGAATCTAAAACCTTTTACTCTTTAAATTGTGTGGAACAAATCATTAAACGTGTTAGCCTATAGGCGTATTTTGGGGGATGAGATCTGGGGCTCCACCCTGCTTTCCCTGTCAATGTTCTCCTATTTAATTCTGAATCTCACTGTTTTCATTTTGTTTTCTCCCCCTCCTTCCTCCTCCTTCCCATGTTGCCATTGCATCAAGATCTCATCTGGGGGTAAATGAGGCTCATTTCCCCGACCTCTATGGCCACCACCACCCGCGCCTCCTCCGAGAAGGGGTTCTCACTGCTTGAGTCACAGGGTACCCCTGGCCACACATTATCCTTTAGCAATCCCTGCTCTTTATCTTACTCAAATTGAGACTGGGCTCTATTCACAGCTCTCTATTCTATCATTCCTTTTCCAGGTTCTTCAGTTCAAGAGTTTATTCCTCATGGGCTCCGCCAAGCCAATCTATTTTATGTGTTTTCTGGTTCCCGAGGCTGATGAACAGCCTGCCTTCGAGACCACTCTCTCTCCTCTGGCCAAGAAGGCTCCCGCCGGTCGGGAACCTCTTTCCTTTCCAACACTATCCCCTGAGGCCACTCCTCAAACTACCTCCAAGTAACGACCTTTCACCCTTGCCCCGTGAAATACATATTATCAAAAAGCGGATGCAATTACGGAGACCACCTCAATTGCAATTTTAAGTCTCTGTAATTGTTAAATTTTACCTTCTGTGTTAAATGGGTTATTTCCAAACCAGGGCCTATATTTTTCACTGTGGGTAAAATGTAGGCAAGCTGCCCACTCCATAGTAAATGTATGACACAGGCAATTTTCCCACAGTAGAAAATCTGTCTCAATGTCTTTGTTCCATATTCTTTATTGTTTAACTGAACTAAATAAACCCCCTTCAAGTCCAAAAACCATGCTTAAAAGCTTACTTTAAATGCTATTGCATGTTTCCAGAAGCTGCATCAGAATTCTGAACTGTCATGTAACGTAGTTATGTGGCAGCCAATGGCCACTTTGTCAGATATTAATGCATATATGTATGGGGAAATGGTACAGTTGAGCAAAATATCAGAATAATTTCTATTTGTTCTGTACAAGGGTGAGGCACCAATGTTCACTAGGACAGTTTGGAACAGTTCTTTTTTAAAAAAAAATTAACCTGTTTAGCCCTAATGGTGAAACTATGTGACTCTCATCAGAAACCAGGTCTTGTTGCCTTACCAGTTTAAATTATCGTACAATACATGTTCATCCCTCTCAACAGCATTCTTGACTGTGAACTTACACCCATTGTTCTAGTGATTGATAGTGATATAAAGTTTTAAAAGGTATGCAGTACAATTTCTTATGAATTATTGTAGAAATACAGTCTATAAGCATGTAGGTCTATTTCTCAAAATCAAATTACACATGAATAATGTTTTTTTTTTTTTTTTATCAACCCAAAGCACTTAAAATACATTTACAATTAATTCTTATTTGAACCATTTTAAATGTAGTGCAGTTAAATCAATAAAATACTTGCATCTACACATGTACAGTAATTCAAGCTCAGTTGATTCTAGCGACCAGCCTGCTTGGATTGTGTTTGCTGTTTGCAGTCAGAAGGAAGAAAATAGCGATTTATTCAGTAAAAATGAATGCTTGCTTGCTGATGTAACTACATTAGCTGGTTGAAGGAATTAATTTTCAAAAGTGTTCGGAGCTGTGGTGGATTGAAGTGCATTTTGATAGCATGTAAACTAGAACAGCTCTAGACCTGCAGGACAGTATAAATTGGCAAACAGTGTCTTAGAATGCCAGCCGTTCTAAGCGCCAGCCATTGAAGGACCTCATTTCCAAGGGCAGTCTGAGCTGTGGCAGTCAGAGCGAGAACAGGTGGAGTGAGGACCTTTTCCAAATCCCTCCCAATGACTACTAGAGGCCTCATTCCCACTCTGACACCTAATGCCTGGATCCCCTGGACAAAGCATGCTCACTCTTTCTCCACTCCCTGAATAAACACTGGTAAGTAGCTGCTGCAGATACCGCTGCTAACTCCTTCTCCCCCTATGCTGCCTGCTACACATTTGTATATCTCCTTTTTCAATTGTCATTCTTTGATTAACAAATCACTGCTTCTTAGTGAACTCATAACTGATGCCAACCTTGATCTTCTCTATCTAGCTGAAACCTGGCACTGCTGTTATTGTTAATTCTGTGCTTGCTTCCTCGGCTCTTTCTTTGCCAGCTTTTTCTTCATTTGAGCATCTCGCCATCAAGCTCCCCTCTCCCATGTCCCTCACCCTTACTGTTTTCTACTGTTCACCTAAGAATAACTCTGCTCATTTTTCGGAATTCCTCACCCTCGTCTGCACTTCTACTGACAAAATCCTACTCCCAGGTGACTTCAACATTCATGTTGACTTGCTCTCAATCTGTCAATGTCCCCACTCACACCCAAGGACACACCCAGGATCTGCTCATCACCAGGGGCCTTGACCTCTCAAATCTCTCTGTCTCATATATCTCTCTCTGACCATTTCCTACTCACTGCCAATATCAATCTTCTTGCTCCTTCCTCTGCTACCGATACTGTTATTTCTTTCCGTCCCAAGAATCTGCTCAATCCTCTGAAACTGTCAGAATGTGTCTCTTCATCCCTTCTAACTGGTACTCTCCCGTCCTCAGTTGATGATGCAGTGACCCTCTAAAACACCATCCTTACTCAGATCATCGACACTTTTGCCCCAGTTACAACCAGAACGGTCAAGAAAGATGGTCACTGCTCATGGTACACTGTTGAACTTCAATTGCTTAAGTCTGCCTGATACAAGTTTGAGCGCAAGTGGAGGTCATCTGGACTAATGATTCACAGAGAGATCTGGACCGACCATTTCCGTAGCTAAAGGGTGTGCTCACCGCCACCAGGGTGAAGTACTTCTCTGAAATCATAACTATGGGACATGGTAAATCCAATGTTCTCTTTAACCTGTTAAACCCCCAGCCTCCCACAGGCAATTTTTGCCTGGAGGGCTATGACTTTAAATAACTCACATTATTTTCAAACAGCACAGGCATGGTTCAGGGCTTAAATTCAAGGTAACCCCCTGGCCATTAGGATTAAAACCTCAGATTTGATATAAGTCTTACTCAGTACCACGCTGGAAGGAGATATCCAGAAAAAAAAACATCACCTTGTAGCACATGAAAAGAGCCAGATTTTTTTCCAGTGCTTCCCCAACATGTCTAATACACTGAATACAAATCTGAAACTGATTGAATAAAGGGATGAAATTCTACATGAGTTTTTACAAAGCTAGGCCCAAGAGTCCCCAAACCTCTCCAAAAATTAATATTGTGTAAATCTCTATGGCCAGTCATACAATAGTTTCTTGAGCAAGTTCTAAAAGGGAGGTTACCTTCTGGCAGCTCACATGCTATACATTGCCACATGAATTAAATTTTGTAATCCTCTTTTTTACTTATTTGTCCAATATTTCATTCAAAAGGTGGTCTTTTTGGAGAGCTTTGGTGTGCCCAAAATGTATCCATGATGAGTATGCATGACACATACTCTCAGTTCATATGCCACAACTGTCAGGCACATTGCTCTCACATAACTGTGTGTTTGTGCAGGAGAATGTTGCTACTGAGATTTTTTTTGTAGCTCTGAATTTTCAATACCTGACTGTATTTTTGTTACTCACTTGCTTGAAAGTATGTAAATGTCAAGAAGCAAAATAATGATTTTTTTTTTCCAAAATAAAGTGGTTACACTCATTCAAACACTGCTGACAGGTGAACATGTGTTGATTATTGGATAAAGGCATCTGCTAAATGTAATAATAATAATAATAATAATAATGAACATCAATGAGAAAATAATAAAGACGGTCGGGAAGCAACAATTACTTCTTGCAACTTGTATTACATCGTAAAGATCAGGGACCGTATACAGCAGCACAGCACAGATGAGACATGGTGTTGCTATTTACTATGCAATAAAAAATTGTTAAAAAAAATTTATTTCTATGTGCCCCTTGAGAGTCAAATGGTTGCATTTTCTAATAACATTTACAGTAAAAATGCATATTGAAAATTACGCATAATAATAATAATAATAATAATAATAATAATAATAATAATAATAATAATAATAATAATAAATGTAGTGTGGATCCATTAAACTTACAAATCCTGAACAGGCTCCAATCCATCTTCAAATGCTGCTTCACAGACACTGAATCAGAGCTCTCCAACCCAGAAACTTGATCATTTTCGCCGTCACTTTCACTATTATTCATCTCCTCCAAAACTTCAAAAAGACTGAATCGACTTCTTTTGGGATGCTTTGGAACACTGCTTGCCATTTTTCGATTTTATAAATTTTACAAATTGAAAAATGATCAGACAATGGTAAGAAACCTTGACCCTAAGTGCGTAATGCTGAGCTCTTACTTGCAAATATGTGTCCTGTTTACATACGCACATCACTTCAATGGATTAGGCTACAAACAAAGTCAAGGTATGATTGGACAACTTGTGACCTCCCCTACAATGTGATCAGGGAGATTTCACCATCAACAGATACATGTAAGGCCAGAGCAGCAAAACGCACCGCTAGTCGATCAGAGTTGTTTTTGAACCGTGAGGTACTAGACACAGTGCAAAGGGAATATCTCAGCGGTGAAATGGTGTATTCGAAAGACCCAGACCCAGTTTACTACTTGACCACCTTGACTCTCCTCTAGTTGCCTCCTGCTTTCTCCTCTTTCTCTCCTCTCCATTGCTGATGTCTCCGGCTTACTGCTGAAATCAACCACTGACACCTGCCCCCATGGACCCCTGGCCGACTAACCTTGTCCGTCTCTGTGCTTCTGATCTTGCTCCCTCAATTGTACACACTCTCAACCTGTCCCTGGACTCTGGGCTTGGTTCCTGCTGTTCTTATGCTTCCCCAAGTTACGTTGGTACTCAAAAAACCCTCCTTCGATCCAGCTGACTTATTTAATTTCTGTCCCATCTCCAATCTCCCCTTTCTCTCCAAAACTCTTGAAAAGGCTTGTGGACAGTCAGCTGATGAAATATCTCACAGATAACAATCTGCTTGAATCTCTCCAGTCTGGCTTCTGGCTACATCACAGTATTGAAACTGCTCTGCTCCAGATTGTAAATGATCTCCTGCTGAATGCTGATGCTGCTGTTCCCTCTGTGCTTGTCCTCCTTGACCTAACTGCTACTTTTGATACAATAGATCATAGCATTTTTCTTGACCTCCTTCAGAAGTATGCTGGAATCTCTGGGACCTGTCTCTCCTGGATGTCCTCTTACCTATCTGGACAGATGCAGTCTGTTTTCCATGCTGGATGCAGTGGTGTCACAAAAATCCAATCACCTGTGGTGTCCCTGAAGAGTCTGTTCTTGGGCCTCTGCTCTGCTCTTCTCTTCAACATCTACATGCTTCCCCTGGGTCACCTTATCCACCAACACAGCCTCATGTTTCACTGCTATGCTGAATACACCCAACTCTACTTAAAACTTGGCCCTGGAAGCTCCCTGCCATGGTCCGGCTCTCGACTTGTATTCAAGACATCGAGGCCTAGGTGTCTGCCAGTTTTCTTCAACTCAACACTAGAAAATCTGAACTCCTTCTAGTAGGATCTAAAACTCAACTTAAGAATCTCAATATAGCTGCCCTGAACCTCGGAAACTGTCTACTGCTGCCTTCCCCCACAGTACGAAGCCTTGGTGTACTCCTTGACAGCAACCTCTCCTTTGATGTCCACATCTCCTCCGTGGTCAAATCTTCCTTCTACCATCTTTGAAACATCTCCAAAGTCCGTCCCTACCTTTCCCTTCCAGATGCGTAGATACTAAGTCATGCTTTTGTCTTTTCTCAACTCGACCACTGCAACTCTCTCTATGGTGGTCCCTCGGCACGCGTCATAAACCGACTGCAGTTAGTTCAGAATGCCGCTGCCAGGATCCTTACCAGATGGAAAAAACGTGAACACATCCCCGTCCCCCGTCCCCCGTCTTGCCCAGCTGCACTGGCTACCTGTAAAGTTCAGGATTATTTTCAAAGCTCACCTACAATGCCCTCCATCACACAGGTCCCAAGTACCTCCTTAACCTGCTGACCCACTATGTCCCTACCCACAAGCTGTCCTCCAACTCTGACCTGCTTGTTATCCCCAAGCAAAAGTGCACTCAAGCTTTGGTGTGTGATGCTCCCACCATCGCTTGCTTTAAATCAACTCTCAAGACCCACTTGTTCTCTCTTGCTTTCCATGCTCTTTAAGCCTGATATCTGCTATAGCTGCTGTGTTGTTGTTACTATTTCATGTATTATACATTTTTCACTGCATGTAATGTATTATGCATTGTATTTTCTTTACTGTATTTCATGCATTATGGATTTTTTCACTATTTAATGTATTATGCATTGTTTTGTTTTCTTTTTCTGTATATCATGTATTATGCATTTCTCTGTGGTTAAAGTATTATGGATTTTCTTGTTATTACTCTATCTTGTAAAGCGCTTCGTGATGGTGGTCCAATGTGAAAAACGCAATATAAAATAAAAATGTATTGATTTATTGATTGATAGTGTCAACCTCAAAACCAAGCTTTACTAAGATAATTGGAAACTCCTGTACCATGGTCTGGTTATATTAGAATAAACAAATATTTTTTTATTCTAGTTATGTTGTTATTCATTTTAATATTGGTGTTGCTTGTTCTGGACATTCCTACTGGCAGATAAATGTATTCTCATTGGGGAGAAAACACTTCTTGTTGTTCTCAGTGCTAGTGGTGGGAATACTGTATGTATCTTTCCTTAGCAGCCAGTAGTAAGTTTTTCCCATTTTCTACAACAGTGTTGTTGCTGCTGCCCCATTAGACACAGCTTGTAAATGTCATGAAAAGCTCACTTGTTTCATCATTTGGGTTGAACTGCACTGTTCTAATTCAACAGTGAGACTACAGCTCCCTCCAGTGGTTCATCAAAGCTACTGGGCCTATTTTTGTGAATTATTTTCTAGGTTATTTCATAAACATTGTCAGCTCCATTTTACTTTTACAAATGGAAACTGCATACTAAGTAAAGCACTTTGATAATCAGGCATCTGAGGGAGCATGCTGCCAGAAAAAAGTCTCCTTGTGTATTCTAGGATTTTTCTATAAATTTAATTAATTCAGCATATGGTTATGCGAGACTATAATGAACATAAGATTTGAATCTGGAAATAACTTTGCTTAACGTACAGAAAACTGGACAATAATGTGGTCCACCTAATATAAGATTGAATGATCTTTCATCATATACAAGAGTATTGGCACCTGTCACAAAGATGGCCGGAGTGGGTGACGTCAGACCAGAGCCAGGAAATAAACAACAAGAGAGGTGGAGTTTGGTGGAGCTGAGCGAATGGTCTCGCTCAGCATTTAATGAATGAACAGACAGACAGAAAATAAGCGGTTGCAACAAACAAAAATAGGACACGGCACATTCGCCAAAATAAACAGACAAACAAAACGGACTAAACAAAACACAGTGAGCAGATTTTTAACTACTACGACTTCTTTTTCTTCGCATTTTCCCGCTTATGTGGGGTCTGCTTGTTTGCACAGATTTCTCCACTTCGTACGGTCTGCAGTGTATCGGCAGGTGACTTTTGCAAGGCGATTGTCACCTTTCAGCCAATCCAGCCAGCGCGTAAATGGTCGTCCACGGGGCCGACGGCCTTCCACATTCAATTCGAGGGCGGTCTCTGCCATTGATGTATCATTGCTGCGGAGCACGTGTCCATACCATCGCAGGCGTGACTCCCTCATTTTCTCAGTGATTGGGAAGACTTGGGTGTTTTTCGCACCTCTTCATTCATGACATGGTCTAGTCTTGTCAAGCCGAGGGTCCATCGCAGCATCTTCATTTCCATCGTATGGAGTGCCTGTTCATGTTTCTTTGTCGACTACTATTATTATTACTAGTATTACCTCCGTCTCCAATCCCGTTCTCCACTCACCGAACACACAACCCCGAGTATGTGAAAACATGCTGCTTTTATGCAGCTGTACCGAGACTCGACTGCTAATCATTCAATTGGAATCGCGGTACAACTGCACGTGAATTAATAAAGTGCAATTCCCCGTGCTCACATATTACATTTTACTTGCACGTGAAGTGCTGTGCAATCCTCATGCCTAAATACAAATATACATTTTAAACACCCGTTTATATCCCGTGTACCAATGACTATACACCAACATTAAAACACAACACATAACACAAAATATACACAGGTGCGGGCACTTTGCCACAGCACCCTACACTTAATATAAGCTAATTCAAGAAAACGTGTTAAATACAAGCACTTAGTTAACATTAGCCACTAATTAATATGACAAAGACAAAAATAGACAATCACAGGTAGTTTAACCAACAATCTTTATTAAAAAAAAAAAAAAAAAAAAAAAGCACTTAAGCAATTTCGAACATTTGTTCATGACAAAAGGATTAGCTCCATTGCATTACAGTTTATTAATTTGCATTATGCTGTCAACAGCCAGAAAAAAGTGGTAATTATTTCCAACATCTGTTGAAAAAAAACGCTTTGGCAACACAGCACATGACGGTGAATAGGGTCCCAATACTTGTCACTTCAAAAGGTTCATAAGGGGATAAGTGAAGCTGACTTGATTAGAGTTCACCAATAATCTGCATTAAAACACAGAATAAGTGTTCATACAACAAACACGGCTGTTGTAATTTGAAATATAGTTCTATGTATTGCATAGTTTACAACTAAGCACATTCTATAAGTACATGTACACAGTTTTTCGTTATATTTCGTCATTTTTGTTGTTTCGTATCTTCTATCTACAGCACTTGTACAACACTGCACCAAACTTACTTGTACAAACCTTACCCCTTACCTCATGCTCTGAAGGTGGCACCTGGTGCTCCGAAAGGGAAGGCTGAATTCCTTCTGTGTGTTAATTCCATATTATTCCAAACCTCTTTTGGTGCGCTTCTTTATGAGAATACCACGCTATGGAAGTTCTCTCAAAGAACTTGAAGCAGTGAAGTTATAAAATTGAAGAAAAAAATATTTATGCCATTAAAAAAGGCTGATGCATGAACTGCTGTGCAAATCACCAATTGCTAATAAAATACATACATTATTCCTAAATAATTATTTTGCATGTTTTTAATACTTGAATTTAAATTCCTTCCAGCAATCCTCCATGTTTTAAACATCACGTCATCATGTCTCCTGTAGCTCAAACTTAATGTAAATCTGTTTGCTGGCGGTGCCTGTTACAAGCTGTGATTGCTTAGATTGGAAGGAGGAAACAATTCAATCTGCTTACTGGTTGCCAATGAATTTAGATATTGATTGACACCATTCAGATGTCAAATTCTTCTTGAGCTGTTGTCTTCCTCAGCCCCCAAATACATCTTACTGCACATATACACCATCAAGTACAGTATGCTGAACAAAGATGCATAACACAGTGGCACTGTACTTCAGAGATGCATGAAGTAAAATGGGCCAACTTTAATTGGCCTTTATTTGAAGAAAACAAGAGATTTATTATATTGTTAAAGGCAAAGTTAGTTTACCAAATGTTTAATTTTGTAAACATAAAATAAACATTTAACATACATGTGATGTATAAAAATGCATGCAGTATATAAAAATGGAAAATTCTAATACTGATATAGACAGTTGGTTGAAAACACTCCAACACTGACGGCACATAACACTTAACTGTGTAAGAATAATCTTGAAGAAGTATAATCATAATGCGTATCTAAATGCATCTTTAAATATAAGGTTACCTATGTAATGCAACTAAGACAGTAAGATTTTTGCATTGTTTTACAGTGCAGCCCTGGCCATTAAAAGAAGTATCCTCGTAATACTGTAAAAAGTGCAGTCCCTCTGCAGGTACACAAGGTGAGACTACAAGTCAACTTGAGCCACAGCACATTTCAAAGTGTATCGGCAGGACTAGTTCTCCTATGGCACCTCACCAACACAATCTTATCAGATGCTGAAGTATGTCTATTATTTTAGGGCTGACATCAAATCATAATGTGTTTTATTATGGTGACAAGGATTAGCTCTTCACTTCACAAGAATGCCTGTGTCCATAGCTTGGGCATGAAGCCCACTAGCTCTTGCATGCATTCTATAGGCACAATACAACTTGTACCACACATTTACCACCACCACAACCACACAAACTGTACACATGCATAGAGGCTATCAGCTTTTCTTAACATGATTTGCCTCACTGTTGTAAGGAAGACATGTCTGGAACAAAAAGGGTTAGTTGGCATTTTATTAACAGACCTCAATAATACTAGACCACTACTGTTGAGGGCTCTTAATGCATACAGTACCTGTAAAACATTTTACACGCTTAAGAGGTTAAAAATGGACATTTTAAGCTTATGAAGCAACTAAAATCGGCAACATTGTCAACAATGATGAGGTCAGTGAATACGAGGAATATAAGACTGAGATATTCTGTATTCCATCTCTGTAGTTGCAAAAGCACTTCATTTTTAGGACAACTGTTTCATTTTGAACAGATCAGCAAAACAGAACAAAAATCCATTCCATATTCAGAATATCAAGTTTCAGTAATCAAACTGTAACTTGTTATTACTCAGTGTATTATGGAAATACAACTGGCTGGCAAAAGTGTTGTGAGAGTGAAAGTGCAAATACACTCAAAATGTTCAAGTTTCATTTATTCTGATCCATCATGTCACTCAGTCACAATAAAAGCACACCAGAGAAACACCTTTTTGGATGGTCGACCTCCCCCCCAGTTATAGTATTTGACAACAGTAGAATCTGTGAGAAAATACTAGCCATTGGAGGATAGTATCTTCTAAAACCATTTTAAAATACTTTTTTTCTTCTACAACCATATTTGTAACACTTTCTTCTATAAGTATAAGGCTTTTCCTTTGTTACCATCGAATCTAACTACACACCCCCCCCCCCCCCCCCCCCCCCCCCCCCCCCCAACACCCACCCCCCCCCACCACACACACACATATACACACCACACACACACACACACACACACATATATATATACACACACTAGTGTAATATCTATATACTATATATATATATATATGATATATATATATATAGTATATAGATATATATAGTATATATAGATTACAATATATATTATATTTATATATATAATATATATATTATAATATTTATATCTATTATATATATATATTATAATATATATATATCTAATATATATATATATATAATATATATATATATATAATATAAGTGAATACATAAGGTGACAAAACATTGACTCTTATACATGTTATAATCTTTGATCTTTGAATTGTTTTCAAAGACTGATGTACCACTGAGAAAGTAGTGTACAATTTAGAGACTAGATGATTACACTTAAAAGAGAGTACTAGACAAGACATTTTTGCTGATGAGAATAACAATGAAAAAAGATCTAAAAAAGTTTTGCATTACAATCTCAACAGTGTAAAAACAGTACAATCTATATGTAACACAGGTACAGTGGCACTAAAGCAAAAGTTCCAAAATAACTAATGTCAATTAAATTCTATCCCCATCTGCTGTTCCAAAGCAGGTTGCTGCACATTCAAGGATTGCTTTTCCCCACCCCACCTCATTTAAAAAAAATCCCTCAATAGCATTCGCTCCTCTATCAGCTGTCTGCAACCATATGGTCGAGTGGACAGTCACTTTTGTGGAGCCATCAAAGATTGTAAACTGTTGGGCTGTTTCACTAACATATCTCACTATAACGATGGACCTGGCAGTGTCAAACAGTGCAGGTAAGAGGGTAAAAGAGGAAATTCATTCCAGTTTACATAGTCAAAAAACAAACAACAATAACGTTTAATACAGACTTGCACAATTTGCAGAAAATTAAATAAAAAAGCTACTGCATCTTCATATCATGGGTTAAAACCCACTCAGCTTATCAGTGCACACTTCTGAACAAGCAGGCACTAAATCTACAAAATACCCAATCATAATGGGTAGCCATGCATAAGCAGTGATTACGGCATTTTATAATCTTTCTTTTTTGTAGTAGCAGTAGTAATAACAACACATCATTTAACCTGTGTTACGTGCCAGGCATTATTAGTCTATGCAGAAACAGGCTAACTGCTACAATCGCATCCATAGCCTGAACACGCTACTCCTCAATTGTACATACAATACACAGAAAAACACAACTTCTATTGCACTAACATTACATATATTTTCTTTCAACAAAAAGGTGCTTCAGAAAATATGTGCTAGCAAACATCATAATAACTTTCTTTTCCTTTTTTGTAATAGGCAAACAGCCATACAGTACCAGGATGCTTTTAATTTTCTTTTAGTTCTGCCTTTTTACCACTGTTCAATCAGATATCCAAAGATTGTGAAGGAAATTGTAAAGTATGTACACATGTGAACATTCTATACAGCAAAATATACAACAGAGTTGATGAATGAGTTGCAAAAATAAATCAGGCTATGGATGAACTTTAAAGGCCAACAGCTCTTCTGAGTGCATGTTGTTGAGGGAGCGGAGGTCTGGAAGCTTCAAAAGCAGTTTGGTAAAAATGGAGGCTTCATTGGGATGGTTTTTCATTATTAAGGTTCTGAGGGCTCTGATTAGAGTTTCCTGCAGTGCCTCAACTGAGTTTACATTCTCCAGTCCTAAACGACCTGAAAGGACAAAGATAGCCTGATGGTAACAACTATTCAGTACAGTTAATTGAGATGCACATTTTTACAAAACAAAAAGAAAAATATGACTACTACTGCTTTTTTCAGAAGAGAGTTCATTATGAGCACATGCACGCATATAAGTTGGGCTTTTGTTTTTCTTTTTTAATTAATTTCATTTTCTGGTGTTTATTGTTAGCTATTTTAACCGTTTTCATTTTTTACATACTGTATGAATTGTAAACTTGGTTGCTTTTCTGTAAGGAGAATCTGCCCATAACCAACATGTCATCAGCAAGCACATAAAAGCTCTGTGCACTATTCATTCGGGTGCTTCTTTTTTGTTTCATCCTCCATCCTCCCCAGCCACCACCTCGCAGCGTGTCTCGTCCCGGGGGGAGGTGGCTCGTAGCCACATCCTATCTGCGGCACTGGGATGCAAGTATCTGTTTGTGTATTTCCAGCCGGCCGTGGCAGTTAGCCGTCGGGCACCCACGGACGAGACCTCCGGCCAAATATATCTTTCACTCGGGCCAAGCGCCCTTCACAGTCATAAATCATCTGCAATTGCAATCATTATCATCATCATTCATTCCCTGCCATTCATTTAAGTGGATTCTCCGTGCTGAAATTAGTGTTTTCGGTTACTTTTCAAAATGCTTGGGCAAGTACAGTATAGTAACTTGACAGTACACACTTAAGTTGTACCTTTCCTTTGCTGTCTTTCACAACGAAATCAGGGGTGTTTTATTGTTTTTTATCGGTTAAAAACGAAAATCAGAAGCCCTAATTATAGCTTAAGTCTTTTAAAAAGGAAAACTTAAAATATGTTAAAAGCCCTATCACTTTTTCAGAAAATCCATACTTCCTTATTTAAGGAAACTGAAATAATGCATCATACTTTGTGTATTAAATGACAACAAAGAACACATTAAGAAACATGCATGAAGGATATATTGTTGCATTCAGTCTTGTGGCAGTGTGAAATATGTGGATACATCCAGCCAACAGCTTAAGATGTATTTACAAATTGCAAAATATGTAGAATAATACTACAAACCAAAATGTGAATACTTGCATGATTAGATTTCATTCTGTTGCATGCGGAACAATTTTTAGAAACAAAGCTGTCAGATCGCAATGCCTTAAATGTCACAAGCAGACATGAAGGCGAAAATGCCCTTTACTTACCAGCAGAAACCAGAACAACCGCTGTGAACAGACTCATCTCCTCTTCACTGAGCTGCAGAGCAATTAGTTTCTCGCTGAACTCAAACATTGAGTTCAGCAAGTCTCCTGCTCCCATGGAACGCAGTGCATCCACACTGTATTTTTTTCCACTCAGGAAAGTGACAGTACGGTCCTTAGCATCAAACAAGGATGCAAAGCGCACCATTAAAACCTGTTCAAGTTAACAAAATACAAGATCAGGACAGGAAGAAGCATTCCATGTACCCCTACCAACTATGGGTCGTTTTTTTCAAAAAATTGCTTTAAACAATTTTCCACTTTAATCTTGTGAATTATCTGTATGTGGCATCTGTTTTTTTTTTTTAATCATGTTCTGCTCTGCTCAGTTAAGTTACAATTTTCAACTAAAATTATTTAAAATGTAACTTTTGACAATCGGGTCTTATGTACCATATACAGATTCTGGAATGATTTCGGTTAATTTAACTCCTTGTTTGGAAGGATCATTTTAAGACCACTGACAAATATATAGAAGCTTATTTAAGAAGAAATAAAAAATATTTTAGATTTGATTGTTCAGTCTTACAGAGTTTTTTTATTTTTATTTTTATTTTATTTAGTTTTATCTATTAATACTGAACAGGGACGTACCTCAAATGTGCCAGCTTTCAGCAGGCTGACCTGGTCGTGCTGAGAGAGGTCTCGGAACCCGGGGACACGCTTTGCGAACTCCACCACCTCTCGTACTGCAGAGGTGAAGCTCATAGAAAACTCCTCCCAAATATCATGTCCTGATTTACTGGAGTCAACATAAGGGGACATTCCCATAGGACACACCTGAAGAAAAAAACATTTACAGTAAGCACTTGTTTATCTGACCCCTCTTGTCACAGGTTCCTCTGATAGATAAAGATCCACCAGATTAAATAGATCAAATGTGATTTCCAAACAATATTACATGTATAATGACATGCATACAGTTTACACTGCAATTTAAGTCACAGTACAGTTCTACACCGTACTTTATTTAAATTGCATTTCAAGCAGGGCTAAACACATTAAGACAAAAAAGCAAACCTACAGCTTGCAACACTGAAATCTACATCAATGAAGAAAACTTAATAAAATGTATTATTCTTACAATATAAAGGGCGAGTGCATATGAGCAGTACTGTCAGCTGACACGTGCTATCAAATGCAATATCAATACACGATACAGTACTGTACCTTTAAGAAACAAAACTATCAGTAGGCTACATGCAGAACACAGTTCAGTAATTACTAACGTGTGCATTCTCAACACTTCCTGTTTGTTTTTAACCCAGGCGCTAGGCTTTGTTTGTTTAAATGACAGTTAAAAACAAACAATATAGTGCTAGTGGAATGCAACAATTCAGACAGTCAGAAAAGACATGTGTCGGTTATACGTAGTATTTTACAATAGAATCAACCTGTTACAGCGCTGACCAATGACCAAATGAGAGTGACGGACCAACGGGTGCTGACTGTACATAAAATGTATGAAAGAACTGGTATGACCTGTACTGCTAGAATATTTGAGAGAATCCAGCTAGGTGGTAAAAAATATTATTGATCAGAGTTACAGTTCCTGTGTTTTGATCATGCTGAAGTAGCTAGACATTAAACAGTTTCTCTATAGTTTCTTATCTCCCCCTAAGAGTAATGAAAAGATGTGATCTATCATAGGGCTTGATTATTTCCAAATAATCCATCTTTAATGTGTTTTATTAATTAACTAACTACCTTTTGTTAGTACTGGTCTAGGATAATTATATATAAAAACTCCTCTTAAGAATTCCACTTTACCAGATGCATCCTGTTTCCTCCTGTCCACACAGGCCCGCTGAAACTCTTTCTGGTCATCGGGTCGTTTTCAGGTGTTTTGCTGGCATTCAGGGTATTGTACAAGCCATTTGAAAAGCCAGTGCAGTGCCCGTTGTTCAGTCCATTGGCTAGCCTGCTGGGACAGTGTGCCAGAGTGTCATTTCTGCGATGCTCTTCGGTCATGTGCAGGTTCCCGTGGCCCAAGTGGTGGTAGGCGTTATAGCTGCTAAAGTCATTGTGGCTGTTCCTGGTGTACCAGCCATGCTCCTCCTCAGTGCCGATACTCATCCTCCCTCCGCTCTGCTGGATTACAAAATTTTTGTTCATAGAGCTGTTCTGCTCTTGGTTGTACATGAAGGTCTCCTTGTGGGCCCTGGTGACAGTGCCGATGACCTCTTCGCTACTGTCAGAGCTGGATGGGGAGGGCGTCTGGGCTGTTTCCATTTCTTCAAGTTCAGACTGCAGTGACTCTGGTTCCTGTTGCCGCTCCTGGAGAGGTGAGGTCAAGGAGGATGACGTGCCAGAGTCTCCAGGTCGCTCTGGAAATGACTCTGCAGGTGGCTGCTTCTCGTTAAGCTGGGTGTTGTTCATCATGTTGTTCATGGCACTCTGCATCTCTAACAACATGCGCTGTTTTTCCCGCTTCGGAATACGTCCAAACCGAACAGCTGCGAGATGAACAAGTGAAAAAATGAATAAATTAATAAAAAATATATATAATTATCATAATACTTCAATACGGTTACTGTTGGGCTACTGAGGAATCCTTGTGGAAGGTGACATAACCAGGCAGTGGCAACTAAAACAATGTTAAGATGTGCCATGGTTTCTTACCATCTCTGGACATTCCAACTAATAAGCATTTCTTGAAGCGACACTGCTGACAACGGTTTCTGTTTATTCGCATAACAGGGCAGTTTTCATTCTTAAGGCACTTCTTGTACTGGATATTTTGTTGAATGCTTCTTCTAAAGAAACCCTGTAAAACAAGAGAGAAAGAGATAGTGTCAATGTGTATATTTCACTACCACATTGGCTTGAAGAGTCTTTATATTTTTGAACCACTGAATTTATTCAAAGCTATAAGACAAAGGTGATAGGAATAAAGGTTGATACCTTTAGCTCCAAAATTGTTTTTTTTTCCAGTATGGGAAGGAGCTAATCATAGAAAGCTGTAAGTCACATGAAACTATCCAAATGTCCCCAGAGCTTTTCCTTTGTTAGTAGTACAGGTATTTAGGTTATAGTTATAAATAGACTGAAGAGCTGAACTACTTTTACAGAAACTCGCAAGTCCCTCAGGATATGGATTCAATCACTGCTGGTAGAAATGGCCCACTTCCAAAATAAAGCTTTTCTTATTGTTAACCTGATAAAAATCTAGATTTACTTTTCAAGTTTTCAAAACAAGCTGCAATGTTGACCTCTTGAAGTGATTCTGCTAATATCAAAAACATAAACAGGGTGCTGCAGTGCTTACTGAAGTGCAGTGTATCCGAGTTTAATCCCAAAAATGGTATCGTACCTTGCATCCTTCACATGCATGAACACCATAGTGGAATCCAGATGCCACATCTCCACACACTTTACAGAGTAGAACCATGCCATTAATCTCTGGAAAGAGCAACATACATGTTTTAATCATTAATTGATTATCTTGAGTGCACAGATAATGTCAGGTATTTGAAAACCCTAGAATATTCTGGCATTTGCAGACCTATGGAACTTTTGTAAACATACTTTTCATCTCAACAGGTTGTACCCGATGGAAGTTTGACTATTTTAATTAATTTATAAAACAAATAAAATTACTTATTTTTCTGGTATAGTTATAAAGCATATTATAATCCAGGGCTCGTCATGGAATGTGAAACAAGCAATGTGAAACAAGCAATGTGATTAGTTGAGCAAGGTTCTAGCTGTCCGTATATTGGACGGATATGAACAGTTGGAGACTTGTCACATATTCTAAATCACTGCGTTGCCTCATGAAATTTTAACTAAGTATTGGTAGCCATCTTGCATTCACTCACTTACAGATCTACAGCTGTATCTATGAAACTGAGTGACCAATTCCATTCTAATTTGGATGAAGAACAATTAAATGAACTTAAAGATAGCAAAACAGAAAAAATACAAAAAAAACATCTTTATGCTCACTCACCCAGACTTTGTTACTTAAAATAACATATTTTTAGTGGATTTTAAACACGAAAGAAAAAATAAGACACTTGTGCACATTATGTACCCCTCTCTGACACAGATATTGAACAAATTAATAAAATTTTGAATTTATTTTTACTCCTCACGCCTGTTCTGCTCAGTGTGTCTGCACTGACAGGAAGAACAAAAATAACTCTGTGCCGTCTCAACTCTGCCCCCTCGTGTATTTTTTCAATAGCTATGTGCACACTATCAAAAGAAAAAAGATTTACTATCTTTTACATGTTTTAATTGAATTAATTTACTCATCTTAACTTGGTGTGTGGTTCAAAGTTATACATGGGACTACTTTATTTGGCGTAAGGATATTTAATTTAAAATAAAAAACACTAATAATTTTTTTGTCTTAAACATGATTTAGGCTTTTCTTCCCTTGAAATCCACTGTTTTATAAATGCAATAAGGCCCTTTAGAGTGTCCGTATATGTCTCACAACGCCCCGAGGCATCTGAATATTCTACATATACGGATGCCCTAAAGGGCCTTATTCCAAACGTATATACATGTCTAATTTCACAAAACCCGTTTTTGGACTTCGTCTTAGTGCTAGGTCTGTGAAACTAGCAGACAACAATCCAAGCAGAAACAACGATAAAGAATGCGAGGGGACATACATTATGGGGTATTTAACAGGAAAACTATGCTTTACTGTGATATCGGTTATTGTTCTTACTCACTTGTAATTCCACACTTGGCAGATGAACGGCTGGTTTTCGTCGTACAGTGAGGGTTGCTATGGCTCTGGACCCCCCCAGACACGTGAATCTCTGCGGCTGAGTGCCCCCTCCTGCTGGAAGATGAGGAGAGGGAGGGCGAGGAAGTCTGGTAGCTACTGCTGGAGCTGTCACTTTGGCAGGACTCCGGGCTTAAAGACGAGCTCGAGGAGCTAATGTATGCTATTACACCCCCTACAAACGAAAGAACAGAAACGGGTGTGTCAAACTTGGGCCTTAAGATGCCAACACATCATCAAATATGGACAAGAGGTTCCCAAAATATTGCCTTCAGGTGTCAGTTTACCATAAAGAAGTAGGTCGTCATAACCTACATCTACATCATGTGGCATATTCTGAATACACATGTTCATGTTCTTAAAAAAAAAAAAAAAAAAAAAAAAAGTTCTTCTCAATAAAATGGAGAATTATTAGTTACGCTTATTGATGTGTCAGCAAAAAACTTGAAAAAGTGCTGTAGGTCACTGAAATAACTTGTGCTTGTAATTTTCTATCACAGAACCATCACAATTTGATTAATGGTTCAGATATGGCTAAAAATAAGTGTGGGATATCCTGAAGTCGGAAAATAATTAACAAAAACATTTCACGTCATTTTCATGTGTTAAGAACGCAGCTGAATGGAAAGGGACTTGAAGCCTCAAAACCTCAAAACAAGTCATGCCTGAAACCAAGTTAATCATTTTATGTAATACCAGTAATAAACTGGACCATATGTGCAGTTTATATATCCAGCATTTAAATGAAAAAATGTGCACTTTTGCTGGCTTTTAAAAATGACACAAAAAATGTCCCGCATTCAAACAACTTGTACATGTGACCCAATTCTGGTTTGTTTGTTTGCTTCAGGGATACAAATGAACAATACTGTGCTACTAGTTCAAAGGACTAGTACATTTTGAAAGTTGCTAGTCCTGCTGTAATCTTGCTAGTCCTTATGTGAAGTACCTAATCAACAATAACAGTTGGGGTCCCTAAATAGGCTTGATTTTATTTTGCTAAAAAATAAACACTGTTATAAATTAAGATTTACATTTTTTTGTTTTAACAAAGCACCTTTATAAATGTTCATACAGATCAATCAATCACCTATTTGCACCTCGTTACTGAGCGACTGCTGTACTGTGTGCTGAGAAACTGACACTGACAGCACCAGACGGGAAAACAAAGAGGAACATTTTCTCAGCTCTGTTACCTTGCCGACCATGTAGCTCCACCTGAAATTGACACCGATGACACAAATAAAATGTTTGGTATTCTTTTTTTAATAAATTTAATCGTCTCCAATTTTTCATTCCGGTTTTCTCCCCAATTTAGTGTGCCCAATTATTATCTGTATCCTCGGCTCACTGCTCGCAGCCCCCCCCGCCGACTCGGGGAACGAGGCTGGAGCATGCGTCCTCCAAAACGTGCTTCTGCCAATACATCATTTTTCACACTGCGGATCCACAGTGATGCCACCAGACCTATAGTGCTGGAGGACAACACAGATCTGGTGGCTCCACTGCAGAACCACAGGCGCCCTATCGGCCACAGGGGTCACTGTCGCTGCCGACCGAAGCCCTCCCTACCCGGGCAGCGCTTGGCCAATTGTGCACCATCCCCTAGTAACTCACGGTTATGGTCGGCTGTGACATAGCCTGGACTCGAACCTGTGATCCCCAGATAAAATGTTTACTTTATTGTACATTACATGTGTTGCTGTTTACAGTACACATGCGGTCTTCACTAAAGTCCCAATTTAAAGACTTTTTTTTTTAATAAGCAGTGGGAGAAAACCATTATAGCAAATACAGTAGAATCTGCATTAACAGTTCTGTTTGTAAAGCATTTACACAATATACTGACAGAACAGGTGATTTATTCACACTGTGCAGAACCTTATTTTCCCCCATTTGGTGCTTGAGCCCCACAGCGCTCATGGAATCACCTATTGTGCATGTATTATCAATGATTAAAGTCTGGTTTTCAAACAAACTGATTATCACTCACCAATACTGTATATTTAAAAAAAAACACTTAAAATATGCTGACGATAAAATATGCACCTTGTTCTGTGTATTAGTTATTCAAGTAAATTAAGTCAGAGACGGTTCAAACACTTACACATGATCTGGTGCGTCATAGTCTTCAGTAGTGTTTATGATAAAGTAGAAAAATAGATTTGCAGAACGGTAGTAATACAAGGTAAGGGGTGACTTGCGCATAATAACACGAATAATAATAATAATAATAATAATAATAATAATAATAATAATGAAATATAGTGATTATGTGTGCTTAACAACAACAGTGAAAAAATAGTAATAATGTTGCACTTGAAAATACTTTAAAAATTTAATAAAAAGGATAAATGAAGGAATCTGTAAAGAAACAATTGAGATTGAACTAAGTTGTATATATAAATGTATAGCAATAAAGTAATTTTGTTGAAAATATCAGTTCAACTACACTACTATTGTCCATCTGACAGCTGGAGATGTAAAAGCCTTCAAATCGGACTACGACTACTACTGGTACCATGAAAAAAAATATTACTATGAGTACAACTGCACAATTACTACTAATATATGATAACAATAAACCTGTTGGATCTATAGGGGTGTTCAATAACTCTGATCTATAGATTTTACAAGTCCAACCTTTTATAGCGGAGTTGCTGGAGGTCAGGGTGGTAACGTTTTATCAAGACAAGACCTGTTTTGTAATGGGACAGCCCACCACTAGTATATCCAATAGGAATACACGGGGCGGGGTCATGTATTTACTTCCAGTCTTTTGGATCGTTTCCAAGTCGTGTCTGATGTGGACTGACATTCGGCAGTGTGGATGCAGCTTAACTCAATGCAGTTAGATAATACTGTCAAGGAAATTCATGGTTAAATTCATTTTAATATAAGTATTCCCCAGATATTTAATTCAGACTGTTGTCTATGTGACATGCTTTAGTGATGATGCAGTTGTACCATTATTGTGTTAAAAGTTAGTTAAAATGCTTTAAGAATCATTTTAATTACATAACTTGTAGACACAAGTTTAATAGTTATTGTAAGTAAGTTTCCCAATATCTGAGCTTATTGAGGTATTGTGTTTATTATGGTTAATAATTATATTATCAGCTATTTCTTTAATGCTAATTGGCGAGGACACAGTTGTGACATAAATCCTAGATACACAATGTAAATATGCACGACAATACTGTTACATAATCAACAAAAAAAGGGTGTAGGCTGGCTGAAGCAGATGTGTACTGCAGTAGGAAATATGAAGTCTCAATGATTTATTTGGTACATAATTAATATATATATATATATATATATATATATATATATATATATATATATATATATATATATATAAAAAAAATGTGGTAAGGAATGGGGAGAACAAGAGAATTAAAGAAGCAGATCTCTTTTATGAATCACTGTTTCTGGCATTTATAAAAATATAAGATAACAAAATACTGCTAAATGGCCTGTATGGGAAGGTGGCAAAAAAGAAGCCTTTTACTCAAAAAGTACCATCTGAAAGCACATCTGGAGTTTGACAGAAAGCATGATAGTGACCCAGCTGCGATGTGGGAAAAGGTTTTGTGGTCAGATGAGACCAAGATAGAGCTTTTTGGCCAAAACTCAAAGCACTATGTCTGGCGCAAACCTAACACTAGCCATGCCATAAGACACACCATCCCTACAGTGAAGTATGGTGGTGGCAGCATCATGCTGTGGGGATGCTTCTCATCAGCTGGGACTGGGCATCTTGTTACAATTGAAATAAGAATGGATGGAGCAAAATACAGGAAAATACTGCAACAGAATCTGCTTCAGGCCCATAAAAAACTGAAGTTTGGGAGGAAATTCACCTTTCAGCAGGACAATGATCCCAAGCACAAGGCTAAAGCAACATTGGAGTGGCTCAAGAACAAAAAGGTGAATGTCTACAGTGGCCCAGTCAAAGTCCTGATCTCAATCCCATTGAGAATCTGTGGCACTATTTGAAAATTGTGGTCCACAAGCGTCGTCCAACCAACCTAAACAACCTGGAGCAAATTTGCCAAGAGGAATGGGCCAAAATTACTCTAACACTGTGTGCAAAGCTGCTACATACCCCAAAAGACTTAAAGCTGTTATTGCAGCGAAAGGTGGCTCTACTAAATGTGTGGGGGTTGAATACTTATGCAAGCAAGATATTTCAGTTTTTTATTTTTCTTAAAAAATATTTCCCAACATAAAACCAATGTCACTTTACAATAATTAATTTTGAGTTTAAGTGTTTTAAAATAAAATATCAAACAGAATGAAATTTCAATATACCATTTGTAATTCAATTATATGAGAGAATTGGTCAGGGGTCTGAATACTTTTGCAAGGCACTGTGTGTATATATATATATATATATATATATATATATATATATATATATATATATATATATACAGCTGTGGAAAAAATTAAGAGACCACTGCATAATTATTAGTTTCTCTGGTTTTACTATTTATAGGTATGTGTTTGGGTAAAATGAACATTTTAGTTTTATTCTATAAACTACTGACAACATTTCTCCCAAATTCCAAATAAAAATATTGTCATTTAGAGCATTTACTTGCAGAAAATGACAACTGGTCAAAATAACAAAAAAGATGCAGTGTTGTCAGACATCGAATAATGCAAAGAAAATAAGTTCAGATTCATTTTTAAACAACACAATACTAATGTTTTAACTTAGGAAGAGTTCAGAAATCAATATTTGGTGGAATAACCCTGATTTTCAAGCACAGCTTTCATGCGTCTTGACATGCTCTCCACCAGTCTTTATGCCACTCCTGGCGCAAAAATTCAATTAGCTCGGCATTGTTTGATGGCTTGTGACCATCCATCTTCCTTTTGATCACATTCCAGAGGTTTTCAATGGGGTTCAGGTCTGGAGATTGGGCTGGCCATGACAGGGTCTTGATCTGGTGGTCCTCCATCCACACCTTGATTGACCTGGCTGTGTGGCATGGAGCACTGTCCTGCTGGAAAAACCAATCCTCAGAGTTGGGGAACATTGTCAGAGCAGAAAGAAGCAAGTTTTCTTCCAGGACAACCTTGTACTTGGCTTGATTCATGCGTCCTTCTCAAAGACAAATCTGCCTGACTCCAGCCTTGCTGAAGCACCCCCAGATGAGTCCAATTTTCAGCTTTGCCCAACACCTGGCCGTCTAATGGTTAGACGGAGACCTGGAGAGGCCTACAAGCCACAGTGTCGCGCACCCACTGTGAAATGTGGTGGAAGATTGGTGATGATCTGGGGGTGCTTCAGCAAGGCTGGAATCAGGCAGCTTTGGCATGAATCAATCAATTTCCTCCACCACATTTCACAGTGGATGCGAGCATTAGTATTGTGTTGTTTAAAAATGAATATGAACTTATTTTCTTTGCATTATTTGAGGTCTGACAACACTGCATCTTTTTTGTTATTTTGACCAGTTGTCATTTTCTGCAAATAAATGCTCTAAATGACAATATTTTAATTTGGAATTTGGGAGAAATGTTGTCAGTAGTTTATAGAATAAAACAAAAATGTTCATTTTACCCAAACACATACCTATAAATAGTAAAACCAGAGAAACTGATAATTTTGCAGTGGTCTCTTAATTTTTTCCAGAGCTGTGTGTGTATATATATATATATATATATATATATATATATATATATATATATATATATATATATCAAATTGGGTTTTGTATGTTTGTTCATTGTGTTGCCTGTGTTGGCTATATTAAGAACCTAGAGTGCAGTAAGGGAAATATCTGGGAAATTACTAAAAAGTTAAATTCTGCTATTTTTTCAAAATGTATTTCTGTTATATACTTCTGAACTGGCAAGCAACAACAAAAAACGGCATTATCCAGGTCAACAGACTAAATAAACAACAATAAGAATACAATTAAGAATAATACTTTTTGCAACATGGTTAAATTTATAAGCAAATCATCTTTATCAATCTATCTATATCTATGTATTTATATTACTGTTTAGAAAACTGCTGACAAAATGTTATTCGTCAAAAAAAAAAAAAAAAAAAAAAAAATGTTTGTTTTCTTTACGCAAACAAATCAAAAGGTTAAGCAGAATGTTACATAAACCAGATTATTTTAGCTACAAAGTACCGGTATCTCGTGTTCATTCAATGTGAGCATTTATTTTTTTTATTTATTTTTTTTTTTTATTTTGCGGTGCTGATTTCAGGAAGACATTCCCCGCCCACCACACGTGTACAACGTTGTATATAGCTCACAAAAACACTGGTTTGGGGCCTCACATGTATCTGCCGCGAGTCTCCCTCACTCACACACGGTGCAGAATTATGCAAAACATGCATCACTCCTCCTCTCACCCAATCAGGATCGACGCACGCAGCGCGTAAACAAAGCTGCACATGGCTAGGGAAATAATCCATGTGAGTGCAGCAACTGCACTGTTGCTGTAACCTTAACTGTTTCGTGAATAACACTGTGGGTCAAAACACTAAACATTACAAAAAACAAAACAAAAAAAACAACAAAAAAAAGGAACCCTGTTACAATACGCAATCACCAACAATTCCATAAAGACACGAAGGATAGTATTACTAAATTAAATAATGTATTATTACACTGCACATACAGTGCAACCCATCTGACAGTGAAAATAGAACTTATTTGCCTGCAAGGCATCTTGTTTTTAACATCATTTTCTATTTACACCATTCGTGGTCATGTCGATTCATTACAAAAAAAATCACACCAGTTACTTGAACAAAAATGTAGTCTTAAAACTTACCAGCTTTAGTTGATTCCATGTCTTTCCGGACCTCTCTGTTGCCTTAAAAAAAAACAACTATTTTTTTTTTTTTTTGTTCTGTACCTTCTCTCGGTAGTGCTACAAGTACAATTATTTGCACTTCGTATATATAAGCGAACAAATCAGGTTTAAATGTACTGTGCTAACAGTGTACCAGCTTGTGTTTGTATTGTTATTTGAAAATATTTTTCATGAAAAAAGATCTTCCTCTTGTTGAATCCTTACTTCTTGTCTTCCCCTCTTTGTCTTGTCTATATCAAAGATTGCCTATTACAGTATTCGTGTCTTGTTCAGTTTGTGCTACTGTCTTACTGTACAAATGTCTAATGGTTACCGTCTCATTGTCGTGCCTTGAGCCTGTACAGAATGTTCTGAGTAAAATGTTGTCATGTGACCCAGTTCTGTCTGCCTGCAACAGCTCCTCCTCCGGCCCAGCTTTTTGACTCGATTTAACCCAGTGACACACTTTTAGAGATCAAAGGGAAACAGAGACAGTTAGGTAGCAACGACGCGGAAGAAGGGTTCTCTCTCAGAACTGGAGTCGCCTCACGACCCAACCGTCAGCCTTGACAGATTTCTGATTATATTATATATATATATATATATATATATATATATATATATATATATATATATATATATATATATATTTATATATTTAAAAAATTTTTCTTTTTTAATTTTTTTTTTGAGCTGACAAAGCTCAGCATCCGTGAAGGATATCAAGGTCAGTGTGTGTTACTTAATGTTGTATTAAAAATTAGTCTTACGGGACAGTCCATGTTAAATTTGGTACAATCATTATATAATATATAACATGTAATATTTAAGATTTTTGAAATATTCCACAAATATTAATATAATGGTGTATTCATTCGCAAACACAAACACATAACAATTTACATATTTCAGTATTGTTATTTTCTATTTTTTATATTAAATGTACTTATTTCATTATTTATTTATATACATATTTTTACAATGAAGGCACAGTAGGTTATGATAGCCAATTGAAAAAAAAAATACAATAATTCAATAATTAAATCCAACAGTAAAACTATAATAACAAAACCAATGTTAGTGACATAATGAAGAGGGGAAAAAAATGTGCCAGCATCATAAATCTACCTCCGAGCAATTCCATAAATCTAATAGTTCTACAGTACACCTTGCTCATTAAAGTAGATTATGTTCTGCATATGAATTAGGTTGTCGATCTACAGTTTGATTTGTTAAGGATGTTCAAAAAAGCCCAAAATATTTGGACCATCTTTGTTAAAATGTTTTCATTGTATTGACAAGTCTAAAAGAAAGCTGCTTGTAGGTGGCAACACTATCCAACCCTACAAAGATGCAACTGCCCTTCGTGCAGAGAAGGGGCACCAGCAGACTTCCGCAGGATGGAGCACAAGGAGTTTAACAAATAATTACATCAATTAAGTTAATTGACAGCTTAAGTTGCAATGAAAACTAGAAGACCCTGTGGCCCTCGAGGACTGGAGTTTGATACCCTTGTAATAGACAATCTTAGAGGCAACTGGCAATACATGTGACTTGATTCCGGAAATTACCCACCCACTCTGCTGAGGCTAGATGAGAAGTCTGCTCAACGAGAGTTGAGTTTAATATTGCAAAGTTCATCCATCGGTCTTTCAGTAGAGATTTTAGCTGTTACTATTTAAAGAGCACTATTTATGTAAATAGTGCAAGGCGGCATGTTTTTGTTTTGTACTCATTAACACATTAATAAAGAGTTTGTTTTATTTTCTTCAGTCTCGTCTGCCTGTTCATCTCCAATCTTTACAAACTCAGAAACATTTACATAACAATATCTATGCTAAACAACATACTGTAGATTGAAGTTGTTTAAAGAAAGCACCAAAATTAAAAAAAATTAGTAAGTTCAAAGAAAAACAACCTTACAATTAGCAAAATTGCACAAGTGGGCCAAGATAGGATTTGACAGGCAGGAGATAAAGATTGTACAGTTGGCTGTGACAATTCCTGCCTTTGTTCTCGGTCTTTGTAAACAGCTACGGGGTCAGTGTGTAACACCAGCTGCCTTACAGTAGACTTTCTTAGAAGATTTTTGAATTGTCAACCAAAATCTCAAAATGTGTACATGTAGCCTGCATGAAGGTATTCCTTCATTTTGTAAAGCAGAATATCATAAACCAGCAAGATTTTTATATACATGCCCCAAGCCACAAAGTGTCCAGTACCTAGACATTTCTTGCTGTCACCTCAGCACTGCAAAACCCAATAAACTGACACTCCTGGAGAACATATTTTTGTTTTATTTCCAAATATTTTCATTATCACAGTTGTCTTATTCTGCATATGTGACAATACCTGAGTGTGTAATAAGCAGTCAGATATTTAAATTAACCAGAAAATATTTTGGTAATTAGGTATACTGTCTCACAAACTGTTAACATCCACACTCTAGCCAGAATATACATGTATATATGCAGGTGAGTTATGGGAATCTGATTTAAACTTTAAAAAGGGAACTCCATGTGGCAAGGGCGAGGTAAGGCAACTACTGGCTGGAAACACACCCACCCACTTGAATGGTCATGATGGAATCACCCACTTCAAGGGTCACTTGTAAGTCATGTCAGTAAATACAAAATTAGAGACATACCCCCAGATTCTGACAATAACTTAAGGTACACAATGTCCCAAACCAGGATAAGCAGTTCTCTGAATAGAAGCGATATGGACAGAGGGCACCGCTCTTCATATAAAGAATGTCCCTACCTAGTTTCACCACAATCAGACAAAGGCTGGGGGTTACTCAAGGTGTCGTCTCACTTGCAGATTTTATTTTTAAGGTTAACTAATTTTAATGAACACATTTTTGTGCAAGTCTTTTTTTTTTTGGGGGGGGGGGGGGGGGGGGGGGGGGGGGGGCACATTACTTCAAACACCCTGGATCATGTAAATAGTCTCCATCATTATATTAACCCTTCCTTTTAATGCCCCTCACAATCCATTATATATTTCTTCGGAACTATTGTGCACCAATATAAACCAATGCTATTTCTCCAGTTAAACCTTAACCTTTTGCATGCAGGTTGACACAATGTGTATTTGTACAAGCAGCAACACAAGCCAGTACCATCCAAAAGAGATGCTTTATTAGCACATGAAATATACAAGCACTACAGTGATTAACGGTAGCGGCGCAGTTGCAGAGTGTTGCGTCTTCTCCAGCAAGCGCGGCGGGAGCCACCGATGGTGAGGTGGAATTTGTGGCCCTTGCCCAGACCACGGCTCTTCTTGCCAGCTGATGTAAGCCCACGCATCTCTCTGTGCTTGTGGACAGGCTTTGTGAGCCACTGGATATCAGGATTGCGTCTGATGGCCTTGTGGAATGGGTCAATGAGGATCACCTCAAAGAACTTGTATGTGGCGTCTTCACCCACCCAGTAGGAGTTCAGTACTCTGAGGCCACCGCAGTGACGGCCAGCACGCTCCTATGAACAAAAATGAAATCTTGTTAGGGACCATCAGTTCTAGCTCTATGAAGCTTAATTGGACTTTAACCCATGAGCATCCAATCCAAACCTGCAACAACCTTCATTTGTTTAGGGTTGAATCAGTTGTGATTTTTGTTTGTTTATATACTGGATTTATCCAGATTTAAACTGCAGTGGCTTGTTTGTTCAATTAAATAATTTGGAAGTCAATAATTTGCCTATTTAACACCCACCTTCAGGAATCTTATTTTTGCCAGAAACTGTATGGAAACTAAACAAAAGCTTAACTTTTCCTAAAAATAAATGCCAAGTAATGCAGAAGTTCCAACCACTTAGTACTGATCAGAAATCTAATCAGCACACCTTTATATGTTTTCCTATTTCTGCTAAGTGTACTTTTAGCTTTCGACTGCTGCAGATGGGTTCATAAACACGAACTCTACGATATACCACTGTGCATAACTACACAGACATTTTAAAATCCAAGTTCAGAATTTAATACAAAAACAAAATGGCATCAGATTCACACCCATCTGCAACACCCCCTGGGTTATTTATAATGCAACATTAAAAGTCAGCTAGTGCTATCAGTATACAACTTTATACAATAAAAGGGGGTGACTGAGGAGAACCAAATAAGCACTTCAACAAATTTAATGCAGGATTTCTGCCAATGTATAGTTTTTTGGTATAAGTCCAAAAAATAAACCCTATCGCTCCTGCTTACCTTTGCAGTGAATGTAAAAGTGATTACAGTAAATATGGAATGGTTTCGTATAGCCACACTATAAAGTTCTCAATTTCGGGTGGGGGTCCTCAGTCAGGAGCCAAAGAAGTTTGGGAACACCTGATCTAGACAACCATTAAAAGGAACACGTCTCACCTAAGCCACTTTTTACCTCAGATTTAGTCAAGATCCTGTTTACAAACATCAAATTTCTTTAAAACATAAAACACATGCAATATACAAGGGTAAATAAAGTAGGCCCTTTATTTTGAAAGCACACGTTTAATGCAATGTACTTGAATAATTATACTGACCTCAGCCACGGACTGCAGACTGCGGGCAAACTTGATCTCGTTGATTCCATGGTTCACGGGTTTACCGTAGGTGGCACCCTTGGGGACAGGGCGTTTGCGACCACCACGGCGCACACGCACACGATAGATGACGTAACCTGCAAACACCAGATGGTTAACTTAGTAGCTGTATTGTATTTCTAAATATTCAAATTGCTACATTTTGAATACATTTTTGATGAAATGTGAAAATCAGATGGCCATATTACATCATGTTTAAAGGCCTGAGCTCTGCTGCCTGTCTTACAAGTACTCATGTCCTGTTTTGACTGAGGACTGTCACCATGACCAGCACACTTTTTTCAAGCACTTCTGAGTATGGTAAATACAGTACATGTTTTAATGTAAACATTACTATAAATTTCACCACTTATAATCCCAAAACGGGGGTCTCCCAATTAACTGATTGCACCCCTGTCAAATTGTTAACATTTATTGAAACTGCAGTGACTCTGAAAACTCCCATGTGCAGATGTCCTATTCTAGATAAGTTGAATTTGTTGAAGACCACTGTTAGTCAAGACAATTGTACTCTCAATGCGCAAGTGACAAAACCCCAGCGTACCTTGCTTTGCCTTGTATCCAAGTCTGCGAGCCTTGTCGGGTCTGGTAGGTCTAGGAGCTCGGTGGAGGTTCGAGAGTTGGCGATATTGCCAGCAGCGGACACGAAGCAGAAATCGCATGACGTCCGACTGCTTCTTCCTCCATAGCTCCTGCATGTACTTATAAGCTCCCATGTTGGTTTATCTGTGACAGACGCAAGATCGGTGTACATTTTAGCTTTAAACCTGTACGCTAAAGCTTTACAAACAAATTTAGTACAACCATTAACACTGGTTACTTGAAAACAGGTGCAAACATTTTGAAGGTGCTCGTTTGTTTTGAAGCACCCGTGTTTCACAGCGGCGATGACTGCACAATTCCAGCCAACTAGAAATCATCAATTGCATTTGGTAGGAAACATGCCTTACATACGACTTGCTTATAAACATTTAAGCGCACACTTCCTAGAAAGGTGAGAGCACTTAAGTATTAGTGGGGACTGCACCTACAGAAATCAAATCCGACGTATCTTTTTTTTTTTAAACTAGCCCTTACATTTGAGATACGGTAATGCTACATAGGCAGGTTTGGGCAAGGCCTTTACCTAGTATCAATCGGACATATTACGACAGCTGTAGGTTATAAATACGGATAAGGCTGGTAGAAATATGACAAAATAACCATTTAATGGATATATCAAATTTTTCTCAACGATCCACGCTCATTCACAAACATGCCACTGGATAAGCCACGCCGACAAGCACTTCAGGCCCACACCACAAAAAACGTACAACTTTAAAACAAACCCAGTTTTGAATACTGAGAAAAACTCCACCTAACCCTGACTACATTGGTCCTCGAGAAGCTTGCCCAGTCTTCGCAACTTTACACTACAAAACAATTGTACTGAGACCATGAATATATTCCCAATCAGTTAACTGTTTACTGTGCCCCGATCCAGTTTAAGCAATTTTATTTCTCTCACGTAGTAAACTTATAATACAAATACAATTGGTATATGTGTATTTAAAGTGTGCACTTTGTAATATGAAACCGATCATGTCTCGATGGCTCAATTTTGTAAAGATTTTATTAGGATTGCACAAATAGCATAAAAAACCGAGAACTGCCTTACATGATGGCGTACCAGCCGGAAAGGAAGTAGCACACTTCCCAACATGCTTTATCACAGCGCCCTGACGTAACTTCCTGGGGCCAACGAGACGTAGCTGGGAAATGTAGTGAAGTCTTATAGTGATAAAGAAATAAAAAATGTAACCATACTATATATTACTACTTTATATACTGTCACCTTGACCTGCAACACATAAAAAATAAAAAAAATAATTACGAAATAATAATTGTAAAAGCAGTGGGACCATTCAAAATTCTAAAAGGTATTGACAGTGTGGACGCAAGGGACTTTTTCAGCCTGAAAAAAGAAACAAGGACCAGGGGTCACAAATGGAGTTTAGAAAAAGGGGCATTCAGAACAGAAAATAGGAGACACTTTTTTACACAGAGAATTGTGAGGGTCTGGAATCAACTCCCCAGTAATGTTGTTGAAGCTGACACCCTGGGATCCTTCAAGAAGCTGCTTGATGAGATTTTGGGATCAATAAGCTACTAACAACCAAACGAGCAAGATGGGCCGAATGGCCTCCTCTCGTTTGTAAACTTTCTTATGTTCTTATGTTCTTAGTACATAAACCGTGAATTCTTAAACGTAGACATGAGTCAGGATAGGTGTTGCTTTCGGGTCATATCAGAATCAAGCGTTTTCTTTTCATTCATTATTATTTGTATTTTTTTTTTGCTCTCAATTTACATGTGCATCTGTAGAAAAAAAAAAAAAAAAACATACATTTAAAGAGAATGCCGTTGTGATCACGAATTGACAGCGAATATTTTTTTAAGGCTTTTTGGTTATTGTATGCAAATCATCCTTCAGATGTATGAATTTCTATCTGGAAATAAAAACGAATTGTCGTAAAATACACGTGTTTGCAGCAAAATGCAGACAGAGAGAAGTGCATGCGCAGTACATTCCCTGCGCTTCCTGTATTACACCGCTGCAGTCGTCACTCGTTGAGGTGGGTGGGAGATTAGTTGCAGTAAAACAAGGTCAAGTAAGTATGTTTTCCATATCAGTTAAATTACCGTATTGCGTACCATAAATGGGAAGTATTAGCATTTTTAGTACATCTCCAATTGAGTATTCGTTCCATACTGAAGTATTTCCAGTTTATTTTTTTTTTCCAGTATCGTTTTTATAACAATGTTTTTCTTCGTAGGATTAAAGGTGCTTAAAAACAGAGCATGGGAAAGGGTTGTAAAGTTGTGGTCTGTGGACTGGCTTCTGTTGGAAAGACTGCCATTCTGGAGCAGCTGCTGTATGGAAACCACGCAGTCGGTACGATTTTAATTGTTTCAAGTTTAAATGTAGGGTCATATTTGCAACACATGAAACTAGGCAGGCGTCAGTTGCTACTTTTTAACGTGTTTATTATCCAGGCTACGTGGGTATGTTAGATATTGAGTATCTCTATATAACAAAACATACTATTGTACGTGTCTTATTATAAATACATTATGGAAATTCGCGATGTGCAGTGAACATTTTATTGTACAAAATGAGTACACAAGAACATAAGAAAGTTTACAAACGAGAGGAGGCCATTCGGCCCATCTTGCTGGTTTGGTTGTTAGTAGCTTATTGATCCCAGAATCTCATCAAGCAGCTTCTTGAAGGATCTCAGGGTGTCAGCTTCAACAACATTACTGGGGAGTTGATTCCAGACCCTCACAATTCTCTGTGTAAAAAAGTGCCTCCTATTTTCTGTTCTGAATGCCCCTTTGTCTAATCTACATTTGTGACCCCTGGTCCTTGTTTCTTTTTTCAGGCTGAAAAAGTCCCTTGGGTCGACACTGTCGATACCTTTTAGAATTTTGAATGCTTTAATTAGGTCGCCACGTAGTCTTCTTTGTTCAAGACTGAACAGATTCAGTTCTTTTAGCCTGTCTGCATATGACATGCCTTTTAAGCCCAGAATAGTTCTGGTCGCTCTTCTTTGCACTCTTTCTACTACCTTAGTTAGTACTGAAAAAAAAAAAAAAAAAAAAAAAAACAATCGTCGTGTTTAATAATAGCGATTGAGGTGAAACTACACTGACTGGTCAAGATCGAGAATGTGTCATTGTGCAGAAAGATGAACCACGCACTCTGTGGGCAGTGTAAAACTGTTCTACATTTTTTCCATTAGGGTTAGGCTGATTTAAATCTTAAGATCAGTATTGTAGTTCTCTCATCTGAACCGTCGATGAAAAGCCTGCCCCATCTCTATGCCGAGAAAGTAGTAGAGTCAAATTTATTAGAGAATCACACTTTCTTTACAGTTTATACAAATGTATAGTCATGTGATCAACAAATAACCTCAAAACACATTTTCTCACAACTTTATTTGTCTTGAAGGATCTGAATCTAATGAAACACTTGAAGACGTCTATGTTGCATCAGTGGAAACAGATCGAGGAGTGAAGGAGCAGTTGCGTCTTTATGACACTAGAGGGCTACAAGATGGATCTGAACTACCAAAGCATTATTTCTCCTTTGCTGATGGCTTTGTCCTAGTATACAGCGTGGACAGCCTTGAGTCTTTCAAGAGGGTCGAGATATTAAAAAAGGAAATTGACAAGTCCAGGGACAAAAAGGAGGTACAGTAGAATTCTTCTAAAGGTTTGGTTACCTTGAATTCAACAACTCTAGGTCCATATCTTGTCGTTTTTTTCTGCAACATAGCACAAGAGAGTTTGGGCATATGTATAGTTTAGTGGGTCCAACTGAAAGGAATACAAAAACAAACAAAAAAATGCCTCCCATTAAAGTTTTCTGTCAACCGTACCACGTGGAGTTTGTTTCAGGGCTAGTTTCTTTATTCACTAGGGTCACATTACCTACCGCTATTAAGTCGAGTATCTTAGATATGCTTTAACCAAAAACGTAATTCACAATAACAGCAATAAAATAACTGTTTGTTTGAACTACTGGCACTTAATAATGGGATACGTTTACAAATGTTACATAAATTACTCAAGGGGAAGTTTGTATATTAAGTTGTACTCATTAAAATAATAATCATAAAAAAAAAAAAATATGACAGTACTTGCTCGTGTTTCTGGTTTTAATTTTTCCCTAGATCTTAATGATTTTTTAAATGAATGACCAGTGGTGAGTGATGGATTTAAATGTGTCTCTTATGTAAAACAATACTGCCACTAGGATTGGAATTACGACTTGTACATTGCAGAACCATTTTTGCTCTGGAGTGACCAGTAATATTCACGTTAAGTAAACTTGCAATTTCCTGTGCCCACATCCAGCTTTAGCCATTGTATTTATCTCAGTTAACCTATTTTTTGCAGTTATGTGCACGGGTTGTTTTCTTGAATTGACGGAACTTTGACTAAGTTGTGAATGACTTGTAGGATTTATGTATTGACATAAGTGAAAGAATGAAACATACACAAGATTGTCCCAACAAATCATTACCCCAAAACACCAGCTCCCTTAGCAATGTTCATTTCTATTTCTCTCTTGGCCTTTCTAACTTCCTTTTTGACTTGCATTTGCAGTTCTGTGTACTCTTTCTGCGTACTTTCTTTTTGGTCCTTTTTTAATGCTCTGTAAAGTGCCTTTTTTCGCTGAATATTTTTTTTAATTGATGTATTAAACCATTTTGGCAATTTAGTTTTACATTTAGATTTGTCTACTTTAGGGATATAATTGTTTTGCGCCTCTAGTACTACGTTTTTGAAGAACAACCATCCTTCTTCTGTAGGTGTTTTCTCTATTTTACTCCAATCTACTTCTGTTAGTCTCTGTTTCATGCCTTCATAGTTTGCTTTTCTAAAATTGTAAACCTTAGCTTTAGTCTTTACTTTTGAGGATTTAAAAAACACTTCAAATGAGACCATGTTGTGGTCTGAGTTTGCCAGTGGTTCTCTGACCTCTGTTTTAGTTATTCTGTCTTCGTTATTTGAAAAGACTAAATCAAGGCATGCCTCCCCTCTAGTGGGTGCCTTCACAAATTGTGTTAGGAAGCAGTCATTTGTCATTTCCACCATTTCTATTTCATCCTTCGCGCTACCCACCGGGTTTTCCCATTTTATTTGGGGGAAGTTGAAATCCCCCATTAGTATGGCTTCTCCTTTGCTACACACATTTCTAATGTCATTGTATAACAGATTATTGTGCTCACCGTCTGAATCTGGCGGTCTATAGCATGCTCCTATTATTATGCCTTTTGAATTTTTGTCTGTTATTCTGACCCATATTGATTCGGTTTTATTTTCTTTGTCCAGGTTTAACACCTGGGCTTCAAGACTGTTTCTTATGTATAGCGCTACCCCTCCTCCTCGTCTGTCCTGCCTGTCTTTCCTATACAGTGTATACCCACAAATATTATATTCGTCCCCATCACTCTCAGATAACCACGTTTCTGTAACACCTATCACATCATAGTTACCTGTTAGTGCAGTAGCTTCAAGTTCTAGAATTTTGTTTCTGATACTTCTAGCATTTAGATAAATACATTACAATACACATAGTATTCTTGTAACGTGAAACTGATGTGTCAGAGGTGAAAGTTTTTGAATTACAGTGCTTCCAATATTGACACTAAACAAACATTTCTTCTGACCTGAAAAGAATGAAAATAAGATTGGTTTCACATTTACTGGGCAATATGTTATACTGTTGATACAAATGATGGCCATAGTGGTTGTTGAGTCGAACAAAACAGGAATGATCTAATTCCTGCAGGGATTGAAACTATTGTGGTACCAAGGCCATCATGCAGCCTGGGGTTGTTTTCTCTGAATCCTTAAAGCTGTGGTGTATTATACCATGTCTTTACTGGAGATCCCAACATGCTTAGAAAAAAAATAAATTAGGATTCCTGGTAAAAAATTATGCAGGCTATTCCAGTTACAGTGGAAGTGGGCAATTTGACCTTGTAGGTAGGCAAAAATGTAATGTCTATCTTGCTAACATAGAATATATGGTAGGAAGTGTAGAGGAAAACTCTAGTGGGATTTAGATCCTCTAGGGCAAACAACATATTTGTATATAAAATGGTCATTGCGTTATTTCAAGATTAGTGCTAGTTAGTAGCAGTAACTGAGATCTTTTCATGAATAATGTTTAGAACTACCATGTGTAATTCACAATACATTTTCTTTAAACAAGTTAACTACTTCCTGATTACTTGCATATTCAGGTTTGTGTTATCCAAATATAACTTATCCCTTTTAATTTTTTTGTCATTATTTGTAGGTTACAGTCATTGTTTTAGGCAACAAGACAGATCTGCAGGACCACAGGCAGGTAGACACCGAGACGGCTCAGCTGTGGGCCAAGGGAGAGAAGGTGAAGCTATGGGAGGTAACTGTGACAGAGAGGAAGTGTCTGATTGAACCCTTCACTGTTCTCACCAGCCGACTGACTCAGCCCCAGAGCAAATCTGCCTTTCCGCTGCCAGGGAGGAAGAGCAAGGGGACCCCTTCCTCCGACATGTGAGCACCCCTGCAAAATGGAGGAGCAGAATTGGGCAGCTAAAAGAAATGAGTGAAAATACTATTTATATAATTATATATAGATATATGATATATATATATATATATATATATTATATATAAATATTTAAATTCGTTATCAAATTTATTAGTTTGTACTCGAATTAAAAGGCAAGCAATAAAAGGGAATCAAACTGTGATTACTGTGTAGAGATTGTTCAGCTGTAATTAACACAGAGATACCTGAAATAATATACAGTATCTCAACTCACCGCAATTTAGAATATACAGGGGAAGGACAACCTGGAAAAACCTGTGGCCTGTGGCACACACTTTTTGTGTAAATGAGCTGTCTTTCACATGACCTGCAAATCAAATCCCCGTCGTATAATATAGAAAAGCCTTATCCACGGTTACAGATTAGTTTCAGGGAAGACAATAAATCTGATAGACTTTGAGGCCTAATAAAGCGCTGTGGTGACATGTGCCTACATATTGAGTTTAATAAAGAACAGCCTCAAGTGAATTTAAAAAAAAAAAAAAAAAAAAAAAAAAATTAATGCTTCTGAAATCTCAAATAAATGTCAAAATACCGGATTAATTTCCAAAAAAACAGATGCAGCTTTCCAGCCTCAACTTCCCTGAAGGAATTGGTAGTGGTAACAATCACTTATCCCAATTTATTCTACATCCTGTTGTCAGTGGTATAACAGAGGTTTCTAATTATTCATGTACCCCTTGTACATTTGTTTTTCTTTTTTAAATCTTATTTCAGAGTGTGTGCCTGTTAGTCATCCGTTTGATACATCTTTTGAATTATTCTTGGTATCAGAGACCCAAGTAATAACATGAAATAAAAAAATCCCGTCTTTCATAAGCCGCTTTCAGGTAGAATGCTTTATGCTTTTGATGGAACCTGTAACTGCAGTACATAGATTCAGCTTCTTGGTCATACTGCCAGTCTCTGCAAACATTTATTAAAATATACAGCCAGAACACAACACAGCACTAAAACCAGCAGCACTAATCCATACTCTATTAAATTAAGAATATTTAACGTTATACTATATTTGTGTTAAATTTTGTGTATCTTTTTGAATTAACAAGACTAGATGTTGAGCCACAGCTTTAACAGTAGCAACAATAAAGCACTGCAATGCTTATTTTGTGTAGGATATACAAAATATACTCCTTCTCTCGATTTATTTCAGGCATTAAGCCTAAAAAGCACTTTTGGGGTAAAATGGGAAGAAAAATGTGAAAAACCAAAGAGAGCCTTGTTTAATTTTCTATTTTTGATATCTTAAATGTAAAACGAAATATTTCCTTTTATGTATATATTTCCTGTGTAATAAAGGCAAGAAGTATCCATGTTTTTGTATTGAACTTTGTGTTCCTTTTTCAGGCATTTGTTTTTAGCTATTAAGCACCATGACTTGCACAATGCCATGTTGGCAAATTCTAAAAATAAATTACAATTTAATTTTGTTATTTTTAAATATTACATGAGCTACAGAAGTCACCAGAGGACAACAGAATCTTAACCAGGGCGTGTTATGAAGAGGGAAGGTTGCCATAAAATGCCTTTTTTGAATTGAATACAATATTCAGACATAGCTACGATTGCATATAAATCAGTCCTATGTATAGTCTGTGAATCTTAAAACCAAACTGGGATTAAACAAAGTCATGTTTAAAAGCGTTTAAAAAAGTATAGTGGATTAGGCTATTTTTTTAGACGGAACCACTGTTTGAAACCTTTTCAAGGTAACGGCTAGATTGAGATGAAAACAATAAATACATTAAACCTTACTCTGCAAATGGTTTGCTAAAAAAAATTACATTGTCCAGTCAGTTTATTTCCAAAGGGGAAATCAATTCCTAGTGATATTTGCATGCGGTTTCATCTAATGGCTTCAACAACAACTTTTAATAAGGCAACACACACTTTATTAATTTTTAAAAATGTTAATTATTGTACTTAAAGACAAAGCAATTACCTAGAAACATCACCATGTCTCCCAAGACCACCCATGTTTTAATCACAAGAACAGGAAATCTGAAAGATGTTTAAGCACACACTAGGATATATGCAGCACTACAAAAGTTATGCATTAATTGAAACCCACAAACTACAAGAGGGCTTGGTGTCAAGAGACTTTATTAAAGTTTCACGTTGAAAACTGAAGTTTGGAGGGGAAAACATGCCATTTACCTTTTACAAGCAGTTGAAATAAGGTAGAACACCAATATTGCAGCCACAAATAACCATTAAAAAATATACATAACCACTTAAATACGTACTGCCATTTATTTATTGTACCAAGATACCTTGACTTACAACAGCAAAAAATCTCAGGAAATAAAAAAGACCGAATAAAATCTGCAATAGAAATACCCACCAGAACCCCTACAACCCCCCACCCCAAATCAAAAGCAGCTCCATTCATTACATGTAAAACAGGAACAAACAGCTATAAATTATGTGGCATATCTTTTGGTCCACTGTCTGGCTATTCGGTCGTGCTCTGCTCTGTTGGTCATGTATTGAGTAGCAATGCTTCCAACGAGAGGATCAGCTGTAAAGAATCAAAGGAAAGTCAGAATTAGACAAGGGTAATGCCATACTCAATGGCAACTGCCTCATGAGTCACTATTAGAAAGCATTTTGTTCAGTTTAGCACAGGTCCTACAAGGGCTACATATAGCAAAGCTATATGAATGACCATGTTTGAGAATTTGCAATATCTGCTTTATAGATATTAACCATGTTAAATATGCATGGTTACTTGCAATCCCAGTTACTAGTGTGGGAGTAGTGCTGTAACCAAAGTCATTTTTCTACAAGGGCCAGGTTAGAAAGCATTTGGCTTTCCTTTTCTCCCACTGTTTTTCAACACTTACTGCAAGCAACACTTAGTGCAGTGTGGAAGTTGGTGTCCTTTCATCCATGTTGAGAGAGACACAAGAGCACACTTGGGAGGCAGCCCTGCAATGAGCACACACAAGCCTGCTGTGCCTTGTCTCGATAAGAAAGGAGCCACTTTCAAATGGCTGTTAACCACCAACACAGGCTACAATGGTGAAAGCCCCTTCATCTGTGTGTGCCATCATCCCACCCTGTATCAAGGGCAGTTTGAGGGATGAAAAAATTTAGATTTGTATTATCTCCTTTTTGCTCATAAAACCTGTACGGACACCATCCAATTAAAAGGATGACTTTATTCCGAAAGTGTAGAACTTCAGTTCTGTGTAATTCTTACCAGGGTTACAGTCTGTAAGGAGTGAGCAGATAGATAAGAGAACCTTGGCGATTGTCAGTGCTGGGCTCCAGTTGTCTTTTAGGATATCCAGGCAGATCACCCCCTGGCTGTTTATATTACAGTGGTAGATTCTTGTCCTGAAGGTCACCTGGAGAAATGTACAGATATTTATGAAACAATTATGCCTAATCCAGCTGGTTTGGGGTAGTAGGGGTCATGTATATGGGTGACTTCCATAAGCAAACTTGATAGAGACTCATACAATACATAGGTGAACAAAATTTCAAAGCAATACTTAACCCTTTGCGGCCCTATGTCGGACCAGATAAACCCTATCCAACATCAAAAAGATGTAAAGCACAGGTCTCTAGTTGTTTTTTCTCCAGAAATAGCAGAGAAAACCTTTCAATGACCTATACGAGCCGAATGAAACCGAAAAAACAAAAAAAAGGGTTGTGTATCTGATAGCCCCATGCATTACAGAGATAACACGGACATAACAAAGGAGACAGCTGCTTCTGCTTCCAGCATTCACAGAATATCACAAACATTTGCAGAGCTTTTTGAGATGTTATAGTAGTAATAATGACTTGGATCACATTATTAAAGAGTTTGGTGATAAAACGATTGATCAGGAGAGGATTTATCAGTATGCATGTCTATAAAGAGGTATGTGAATAATACAGCGAACAAGGGGTGGGGCTTGGCTGTAATGTGTGCTTTTGCGATTCAATGTCTTTTAAACCTGTTTTACTCTGAAAAAAAATATATATTTTAAACAGCGCGTGTGAAAATAAATTGGACCTGATGTGCCTGACAAGCGCTGAATAAATGGACTGCAAAGAGTTAAGTGTACAATTATTATTATTATTATTATTATTACTACTATTATATGGAAATGGAAAACAACAAACAAAAGCAGTATATAACAATGGCTACAGTATCAAATTTATTTGACGTAACAAGTATTAAGATTGATTTGCAAAGGTAATAGATATGGTCTGAGGTTAAAATAGATGCCGCAAAATTGTCATTTTTGTTGGACAATGACCGATATGCCTCATACAATACTAAAATCATAAGGAAACCCAAGTCAGTCATATTGCGAATGTCAAAGTCACAGATACTTTAGTAAAAGCAATTAACTGTATATACACCATCAGTGGCAGTGCTAGCTGATTGGGGTCCCTAAGTGACAACCCCCCCCCTCCTTTTTTTTGGTTTTTATTACCCTCTCCATGTTGTAATTCATTGCTATTAATCACACTCCGATTCTTAATTAAAACATTCTTAAACCTGTCAATTGTGAAATTAGTTTAGCTAATAAAACTTACTTAGCTTTGTTGCTAACGCAATAAGATCAGTATAACCTCCCCACGCCATAAATGAGACCCTCATACTCAACCATGCGGAATTCAGAAAATCATTCACCTCAGGCTCTTCATACCTCAAACATATCAATCATTAGTGGATTCTTCAGTAAACAAAACACATTTTGAATATTAAAGTTACCAGTTCTACTGATTTAGGCAGTAAATCAGGAGGTCACTTGTGTTGTTGGGTCATTTGAGGAGATGCAGCTGGTGTTGACCTCAAACCAGACTCTTGCAATCTGTTTTGTACAGTTTGGTCACTTACAGAGGAGTCCTAAAATGCATATTGAGCTCACATGCAATGGACTAGCGATTCCTCCGTGCCCCATTGTGTAGATATCACCCATCACATGTTGTGGTTGACACACCACAGCATTGTCAAGGATGTTTAGTGTACAAACCTGTGGTTCGAGAAGAATTGACCAGACAATTCTTTTTGCATTTTAAGTCTGTCAGTCTGGACTTCAGTCAAAAATCTTTCACTACCTAGCATCATGTGAAGCCATAATTCCCAAACTAACTCAGATGATAACACCAGACATGTTATCCCCTGAACAGCCACTTTACTAATGATCTAATCTGAAGTGTAAATTGGATACTTGTTTTTAAAGGAGAGCAGCCAGTGCAAAATACATTTCTACAGCTGTCACACAATTTACTGAAGAACATGTACAATAAAAGGCCTACCTGAAGGCAAAAACAGGCAGCATCAAAAACATTTAACAGAACAGACAGGAAGTTATTTCTGGTTTATTTACAGTAACACACAGTACCAACGGGTCTCATTAAATGGCCATTATGGAGAAACTATACACTTGAGTTGTATCTATTATGTTCTGTCTGTGCACCCAGAATATGGTAATCCATCATGTAGAAGATATATATTTATTTTCTGTGTACTTATTTTGTACCGTTGCAAAATTCAAGTTGTTTTTGATACCTAGAATCACATGTGATGGAATAAAGGGTTCCAGGGTAGGTGTGTGGATGCAATAAAGCTGTGGAACTCAAGCCCCAATTGGCAAGAATGTGTCAAGCTGGTTAAAATACCCATGCTCACGAACTAAACCTGAATTTTTTTTACCTAAATTTTTTCTGTTGTTTAAACTCATTGAGATATGGGGTTGGCCCACCTTAACTGGAATGACAACACTTGGTTTGCCTATTGTCTAGGTTGATTAATCAACTAGAGGTTTAGAAACTAATGTTAAATGGCAATTGCCATCCCATAACAATTTTGACAACAAGCTTCATGACCTGCAAAAGTGTATTTAACCCTTAGCGGTACATTTATTCAACTCTTGTCAGGGGCATCAGATACAATTTATTTTCACACGTGCTGTTTAAAATATATTCCCGCCCCCTTTCACTCGGCCATTGAAAGGTTTTTTCGGCTTTGTCTGGAGAAAAAAATGACTAGAGACCTGCGCTTGACGTCTTTTTGATGATGTCGGACAGGGTCCGACATAGGACTGAAAGGGGAAAATTGTAATGTCGGACCTGGTCCGACATAGGACCGCAAAGGGTTAAGGGTGTTGGAAAGCAAACTAAAGCACTAGAAAGCATCTTACCTTGGGTGGTTTGAAAGGGTAGTCAGGTGTGAATGTGATGTCCAGGAAGAAGACGCCTCCCTCGTACACTGATCCAGGGGGTCCCAGGATTGTCGACCTCCATTCATAGATGTTATCTCCCTTAGGACCGGCACTAACAAACAAACAAAAAAGTTAGATGCAGGTAACACCAACATGCTGTGATGGCAACAGAGCGACAAGGCTGATCACAATGGCAGCCAAGGATCCGAGAAAATAAAGAAACTGAGAAAACAAGACAGATGAAAGAGATTTTTTAGTCTAACACTATAGACAGGACTTGCAACCAGTAAGCAGAAAATAGCTGCTACTGCAAAATTCTATAACACAAACACATGCATATACCCACTGGAGTCCAAATAGAACCCAGTCTATAGCAAGGGTCCCCAATCCTGGTCTTGGAGGGCCAATCTCCCTACTGGCTTCTGTTCCAAATGTACCCTAAAATTACTTAGGTTGGACTAAGTTAATTTTGGGTACAGTTAGAACAAAAACCAAGGACACTGGCCCTCCAGGACCAAGACTGGACACCCCTGGTCTACAGTCTTTCTATAGCTCAGAAGTCCTTGCCGTGAAAATTTTACTACAACCAACATTCACATTATGTTGAATAAAATGAAGATATGCTGCAGCCTTATAAGCCCAATTGATCAGTACCCACAAAGTTACACATAAGTGTGTCATCATGGCCTAGACTGCTACAATTGCCCATATTTAAATGGTCAAAATTGCAAAGGATGTTGCGAATTGCAGAATTGCTTTATATGCTATTAGCTGGGATTAAAACCAACAGAGGATCATCCTAGAATGCAGTTTGGTTAGAATGCTTATCAAAATAAACAGCTTGCCACACTTCAGAGGTGGGTCCTGTTAACCAAACAATAAATACACTTATGTACGGTTTTGTTTTATTTTCAGCAACAACAGCACGTGGGGCAGCATTATGCAAAAGACCACAGGAAGCTAAATAACAGTTATGCTGTGCAAGAACAGACTGCTTAAGGCAGACCACTAAGAAAGCAAATATGATAAGTGCCTATAGCGCTAGTCCTTCATGTTCTTTTTACATTATCATCTTCATTAGCAATATGAAAAGTCTCAAATAAGAATGTTGCCCTCTCCATAGAACAAAAAGGAGGTCACTTTTATTAACAATGTTGTTGTCTTATATAAAATACAGTAGCTAAAATTGAAATGCAACGGGTGGCAAGTTAATAAGATGAAACATTTTCAGACTCAGTTGAGATATGAAAGTAAAAACAAGTGACAATTAAAATAAAAACAAAAAAATCGGCTCAAAATGAGTATAAAAGGGATGTCACATGTTCAAAAATAAAACCCGAAAAATGTAAGCCGTATTTACATACACACATATATTTGGTCAACACCGCTTAGAATGAGAGCGTTTGTGTTAATGTAATTCGCCCGCAGTAAGTGATGGACAGTATAAACTCGATATGAAACGATTGCCTGCAATAAGTGTGGACGATAAGTGGTGGATACTGTATATAGTGTGTGTGTGTTTATTCACTGTATATATTTTACTAATTCATTAAATAAGATTTTATATTTTTTAGCAACATGCACCTCTATTAATATCGTGAATAACATTCTTTTAAACATAAAACACAGTGCAGACTGGGATACTATCGTATTAAATTCCACTCTCTATTGCGCTGCTAGGAACTGGAACCAAACTATTTTATAGTTTATAATCCTGACTAAACACAAAACTGTATTTCAGTGTGGGTGCTTTGAGCTGGATTAATTAGAATGTTAGAGCACAGTTCTTGAGATGGGTTATGTAGTGTGGACTTAGCCTTCACAGTGTTCCGTGAATTGTCTCGTGGAGAGTTCTCAATCACTCTTAAACATACTTAGTGTTCCACATTTTCAGTTTTTATTTAAAATAAATAAATAAATCAATCTTACATATTAAAATAGGGATATTAAAAAAACAAATAAATAAATAAATAAAAAACTCACTACACACACACATGGAATATGATGTGTACCAGTTCTGTTTTCTGATTAAGTTTAATGTCCCTGGCATGTATGAGGAAGCAGCATATGTGCAAGTTGAAGCCACATTTTCCTAAGTTAGCTGGTTTTGTGAACGTTTGGGCAATCGCTGTGCTGACAGAGCTAGTATCTGCAGAAAGTATGAACATGACATCAGCACAAAAACAAGCCAGGTTTATTTGCCTTGAAATCATAAAAAGAAAATTGACAGAATTGTGTGGTGCAAGCCATTGGGAGGCGTGTCAAAAACCACACTGGACATTTACATCAATGCATTCCATATAAGTTTACCAACTAAAGCATCACCATTTCCTGTCAAATATTTACGATTAAGATTGTGAGTGTTAGGCAGTGTTTTAGCTGATGGACAGTACTGTCGCACAAAGTCACCAATACATACCTCTGCAATAAACAGTGGTTGTCCAGCAAAGCACAGTGCTCTGACAAACCCATTAACACAGTCATTCTACGTTCTCTTTTTATTAAAGCACGTGTAAAAGCCGAATAAATGGATTGCATGTCTTTCAGTTCACTTTATTGTTTTAGTTTAATGTGTCGCTTTTTCAGTATGTTCTTTTGTCGGTGTGTGCCTCAATGCAGCAGTATTTGCAGCGCTATACATCCTCTACCTCATCTGACCCAGTTCTATTTTTGCTTTTTGTATACTTCGAAACATTCATTTTCTTTTGAATATTCATAAACTGATTTATTCCTCATCCACTAAAAATATTATATTTTCATGTATTTCAATTCAGTTTTTGATCAAGCCAGTAGTTACTATGCCCACCAATTGCCACAAAAATTCCACTTTGATTGGCCAGCATAAATCAGGTGGTAATGTGTTTGTGAAGTGATCCCGACACCTAAACGTCCACTGTATCCTAGGATACTGCTGTATCCTTGAATATAGCGTAGGGCTGCTTATTACAATGTCAGAGTCAAAATAAAATAGCATTTTAATCAAAATATTGTGTATTTAAACCAGAAACGCAGAACACTAAACATATCACACAGGGAACAGCTATATTAAAAGTGAATTTAATCAAATTTGCATTAAAAGAAAGGTCCTCTTATTTTAAGTTTAAAAAAAATAAATAAATAAAAAATCAGCAAGTAATGTTTTAAATCTGTAACTCATGTGCCTGTCTAGCTTGTATAGGCTGTTTGGAGAAGTACAGCAAAAATGAAACTTGCTGCCAGGACAAGTGGGCTGGTTATTCATCTTCAGACCACAACTATCTGGAATTGGTAACCAGTGAAAAAGCTGAAAAGCATGGTTTCTATTACACCCCCCCTCCCCCAAGCAACATATTACATTATACAGTGAAGGAAACATTCAATACAAAATTCCACTCATTTAGACCTATTACATGCAGCTGTTCATTTAGACTGGAGTTAAACCCTCAAATGCACTTTGACAATACAAATACCTCAAATCAACCGCTGCAGATATGAAATTGACAAAATGGCAACAAATATATACACATCCAGAGCCTTGCAGTATAGTATAACTAGGGCTCTTTGTTTTTCTTTTTTGTTTTTTTTGGATCACGTGTTGTCCCTTTTTTTGAGCTTTTGGGAAAGTGTAGATTGCAAAACAAGTTCACTTATGTTTCTCCCATAACCTGATTGAGACTATGATTCTGTTTCATTGATGTTTTTCAAAAAGAGCAGCTCCTTATTTTTAAGTGAGTGAAGTTAAATTGATTTAATAGGTTCAAATCCCAGCTAACTCACTGACTCATTGTGTGACCCTGAGCAAGTCACTTAACCTCCTTGTGCTCCATCTTTCGGGTGAGACGTTGTTGTAAGTGACTCTGCAACTAATGCATAGTTCACACATCCTAGTCCCTCTGTAAGTCGCCTTGGATAAAGGCAGTTGCTAAATAAACAAAAAATAAGAGGAAATTATTCTTTCCTAAACAGGTCATTAAGATTTGAAATCTGGGAAAAGCAATTTAACTGAACTCGCTTTTTGTGTTCGGGTTGAATTAAAAATAAGGAGCTGCCGTTTTTCTTTTTTTACATTATCAATGCATCATCGTCTCATTCAAGTTTCAGGAGAAAAAACTAAAAGTGATCTTGTTTCACAATCAATGCTTTTCCAAGAGTTTTAGAAACAGAGCTGGCTCAATGTAACTTTAAAAAGGGACATCACGTGACCAAAACAAAAAACCGAAAACGAAGTGCCAAGTATAACACATACAGTAGAATTAAATAAATTCATGGTTTCAGTAATTGTAGCTAACAAAATAATTCCATGAATCTCACATGTTTTGCACCTTCATTAGCTACACAGATCTTAAATGTGTAGTTTTGAGAAAACTTTGTACCGTGGCAAGATATATTTTTCACTTTAGAACATTGGTTTAAAGAAAGCTGAAATGCCTTTCAGCATTCACAGGACATCTGTTACACTTCTTGTATAATTTCACCTCAGCATATTACTAGCAGAAAGGATGTCAGTCAACAAGGAAAGCATCTGGTTGGTTTTGATGGGAAAGAAGCCATTGAAGGAACAGGAACACCACAAGGTGAACTGATCAAGCAAGCACAACACTAACTAAAAGTGCGGGTTTCTAAGCAGATTTCTTCTACTGTAGTACCATATACTGCATCATGTTTTAAAATACATGCTTAGTGTAAAACGTCGACATTTGAGACCTATATACAATAACAAATTGCCCAACAAATATGATTCATGACGCTACTATCATTTTAATATCTAGAAATATGTACAGCACCTCTGCTATTGTTGAACAGTTTTACTTTATTACAAGGTTCTGCATGTAAAACTCCTGGAGTCGCAGAGTTAACTTGTAATGAAACACATTGTGAAATACATATTCTCTTTGCTTTAAAAACGTGTTGCTTCCCTGAGTAACTACAGGAGTGGGCCGTGACTTTAGTATTGGTTTCACAATCACACTGTGAATAAACAGAAAGACTGAACCCCATGAACACTAATATTGGACTACATGTTGTTATCTTAGGTACAGTAGTCCAAGATTAGTGTTAATAATGATCTTTGAAACCAGACCCTACACTACCAAATGAAGGTGACTTGATACTTTGGTAGCATATGCATACCCTAAAAACGTTTACTCTTTTATAATGAAACATTTGTCAGCCAGATGAGAAAAACCTTCCAGAATGACACTAAACCAAAAAGACAATGCTTTTCAAGGTTAGCTATGGAAACAGGTGAGCTTCTTTAATTTGCTCTGGATTATAATGGCCAATGGTCACCACTTGTTTATCAGGAGATTGCAGATTAGGTTCGGCAAGCTTTCAAATTGTTACACTTCTGGAGTGGATTGCCACACACAAGTTCATGAAAGGACTAGCCTAAGGACGATGCACAAAGCTTCTGTTCATCCTGGCTTCAATGGAAAGGAATTATAGGATCAAAATGTATTCTAAGCTAAACAAACCACACTCTCTAAAAAATGTACTTCAAGGGCAGCGACCCCTGTAGTCTGGTTGGCACCTGCAGGCATGCTTGTAAGCTGCCCAGAGCTGCATTGTTCGTCTTCGCCCTCCCGAGACAGCGCAGGGGTGGTAGCGGTGAGCAGAGCCTAAAAATAAATTGGCTACTCCAAACTGGGGAGAAAATAAAAACAATTGGCAATTACTAAAAAAAAACTAACAAACAAACAAAAAAAAAATCAAACACGTTTGAAGGGTTGTTTGCTTGACACCTTGTACAAGAATGCATCATCAGCTGCATCCTAACCCTAACGTGTTACCGCATAAACCAGCATCTTGAGCGGTCTTTTAATATAAATCTGACTATCCAATGGGCATCAATATATCCTTTTTTGGTAAATTGTGTGTTTTCTTAACAAGTGATGCAACACTGCATTACAAAACTAGGCAATATCCCAAAGTAATCCAGAAATCAGCCACATTAGATTAAACTGTCCTGGGAAAGGACTAAGCTTTCCAATACTCACTGCAGCTGCCATACATTTCAGAAACATTTCTTCAGAGATTTTATAATTATAACATATTTAACTAACAGCTGTTTGCAGTCTTTACTAAATAATTGCACTATTTTTCAAATTGCCTCACATGCAGGAATATCACTATTTGAACAGCTGCAGCATGTTTTTCACAGCCAATTTTTTTAATTGTCCCTGTTTTTATTGTACTAACTCTCTAAAATCAAGAAAAGTAGGGCTGATTCTGATATTCCCAATGGCAGAAAACAATTCAGATTTGTTATTATTATTAATAGAACTAGAAGGATTTCTGTGCACTTGAAATATTATTCAAACCTTAAACTGAACAAACATTTTACTTGTAGAAATTTGATAGGTTACATTCTGCCAGATGTGAATTATGCAACACACTGGTAAACCAAATGGCATGTGACATGTTTACTGCAATAAAACTTAAAATATACACATGCACTGATGGGTGGATTCCCAGAAAAGGGGGTGGGATATAGGTGTGTGGAGTTCATCTTTCTACAAAGAAACCATATTCCAGGTAAATCTTCATTTTCCTACCTCGTCTGACGAACTCCACACAGAGTGAACTATACCAAAGCATGTATACAAGAGGGTGGAAGGTTAACTATTAATGGAAGACGCCACAGATAATACTGAGTAATGATTCTATCCTTAAAGGATTGGAAATAAGGTGCATCAATGACCAGGGCTTGAAGTTCCTAACTCTTCTTGCTGATGTTACCGCAAGTAGAAATGCTGTTTTCCACGTAAGAAACCTTTGTTGATAATGGTGTTTAATGATACCATCATGAATATTTGACAGGATGCATCTGTTGAGAACTCCGAGATCTAGAATAGGTCTGAATTATCTATTTTTCTTGTGAATTACAAAGTATTTTGAGTAATGGCCCTGCTCTTGAAGATGAGGGGACTTGTTCTATGGCACGGGAAAGGAGCATGGATTTGACTTCTTGTTGTAAGATGTCTACTTGTGGCTGTGACCAGTTCATTAGTGTCCTGATAATGCCTGTTTTTGGTGGCCGAGATTGGAATACTATTTTGTAACCAAAATGTATGATACCAAGGACCCAGGTGTCGGATGTTATACTCTGCCAGCTTGTTAAAAATTGAGAAACCCTGCCCCCTATTGGCAGAAGTGAGGGGGGAGGCAGCGGATGGTGGGAAGTGTCAGGAAGGAGTAGAGGGTTTACCTCCTTTTATGAAATGAAACAGCGACGGTCTATATGGTCTGGTTCCTTGGCCACGCTGAAAACGTGGCTGTCTACCAAAAGTAGATTGCTGTGATTGGTGTCCAAATACAGCTGTCAATTGAAAGAGCCTATCCTGAATGTTGTGCCTCTCATCCCTGTGAACAGGAACAAATAGCCTGCCTTCCCTCAATGTCAGACAATGTGTCGTGGAGTCTGGTGCCAAAAGAGTAATTGGCCCTGGAAGGGTAACTCCATTATTTTGGCTTGTGTATCAGCAGTTAGCGCTGATGTTTTCATTTGGAGACATCGCCGAGCAGCCACTGCACTTGCCACAGCTCTGGCGTTGGTGTCAATTGCATCACAGCCAGCTAGAAGTTGCATCTTGGATACATTTTTACCTTCCTCTGCTAACTGCATGGCCAGTTCAATGTTTTCTGGTGTGGGTGTCTGAACAGCAGCTGACAACTGACTCCATAACTTATGCTGGTATTTTGCAGAATATATTTGGTAGTTACTGACATGCATACCACCTGTTGAAGCCATGTAGCTCCTTTTCAGGAATGTCTCTACCTTCCTGTCTGTGCGATATGATGCTGGGAGTCTGGAGGATGTACCCACCCCTGGTGTAGCTATCCTGGGTAGTTTAAACAAATGGTCCTTTTGACCAGCAGGAACCCTGTAGAATTGGTCTCCCACATATAGCCTCAATGGGCTCCTAGAGTGCCTTGTGAAAGGGAAACCGTTCAAAGGACATTTAAACTTTTGCATCAATAATGCTCAGGAAATCATCCTCATCCTTTGTAGTTGTCTGGATATTTATATTGAGAGAGAATGCAATCTTTCTCAAAACAGCATCAGTGTTTGCATATATTGGCGCTCGAGCATCTGCATACTCCTCCATGTCATCGTCAGGGGCGGGGTTAGTGACATCATTTTCTAAGCGGTCGGGCGCCTCCGCGGAGTAATGCTGACTGTCCATTCTGTTTGTATTGGAGTACCCACGCCCACTGCATATGTTACAGGCTGTGGAATCTGCTCCTGCTTAAAACTTTCAAATGATCCCATCCATTGGAAGAATTGCTCTCTGGTCATAGGGGCCATCATGGCTTGTGAAGTAGATGGCTGTGTACCGCTGGTTGATGTCTCTGCAGCTGGCTTTGCAGGCATATCTTTATCCCTGCTGCCGTGCCCATGCCCATGGGGTAGAGATCTATATGTTCTCATGACCCAAGCAAAATGGAGACCAGGAGTTCACTCTGTGTGGAGTTCATCAGATGAGGTAAGAAATATCTCTAAGTGGTGTACAATTAATACCGCCCAGGACAACAAGATGTGTGATGGAAAACATATTTTGCCATTGTACTTTGCCCATCGAACAAGTAGTTCTTATTTATTTATTTTTCCTGTGTTCGTTCTGTTGCTAGAAAGACGCTCCGGCTACACACAAACATTTTTAAAAGTGTTTACATCCCAACCCCTTTCTTAATGCATGGGCCTGCCATTTAAATGCAGCAACCTAGAAAGTTACAACAGCAAAAAACACCATAGGTCGCTAAGGTAATAGCGGATTTAAAAAAAAAAAAAATTGCATTGTGTACTAATTTATAGTCAACTTTGTGGTCAAGCGTGTACAGTACTAAGATGTTTTGTTTTAAAAAGTACCTCTTCAAACCTTGGTTACAGCAATGTACAGCAATTGCATGCACTTATTGTCCCCCTTTTGTCCTTTGATTAAATGTCTATTAACATCCATTTCTGGTTTCAATGCAAACCAAACTCTCAATGTGAACAGTACTGTGTAGCGTCAGAGTGGGTGATAATATCATTCTGTGTATGAAAGTAACAGAACTGAAATATACAGAAAGCCATTCTCTGTGTCTACGTTTCTGGTCACAAACTCCCCCACTGACAAAGGATGCTTTTAAAAAGCCGTAAACTAAATACTGGACAAATGGACTATCTTCATAATCACTGAATGACTCTTTCAGCGCCACAAGCCAGACAGTTCTGGGTGCTCCGACACCTTAGACAGGAACCAGTCCATCAAATAAATCCAGCCGACAGGGAGCAGCGTCGGAACGGGAACAACTAATGAAAAACACTCCACCTGGACTCAGGCACCGCCCAAAATAACCAAACTATCCAATCACAGGGGTAGAGAGAACATTACAAAAGTATGAGTGCGACACTCAAACAGGGCTCCCGATACAAAATCCAAGGTTCTGATACACAAACAAGTCTTTAAACTGTGACAATCTGGAGAGCCAGCCTGCGACCAGCTGGAACAGAGATACGAGATAACTATTCTAGTGTTTGCCTTGGTGTTGGAGTCTGCTGTGTAAGATATCTAAAACCCTAAAGTACTTGTAATTAAATCTCTAACTTGGCCCCAACTGACCACCGGAGAAAGAGTTGGATGAACATTTGAAGTCAACATATATTGAAATATATTTAAATTGCGAGGAAATGTGAGGAAGGCAGACCCCAGAACCTGGACCTGCCTTTGCCAGCAGGAGAGCCTTTGAGTGCCTGTATTGTTGAAGACACAGAAGGCAGCACACGTCCATTAAGTATTCAATGGAATTCTAGAATAAGCAGACCTTAAAGTAAAATTAATGTTTTGTTTTAAGTGGAATGTAAGAAGTATTATTGCTCTGAATTCATGTTTGAGTTAATGAACACTATAGTAATTGTTTGTATGGGATTTACACAAATTGATGTGTGTTTAAAAGGCAACTGTCATTCTGCGTTAGAAGCTAGAATCCAAATTTAGCTGTCTTGCTAACAAACAATTCTCGATAGGTTGTCTGGACGCAAGGTGCGTCTCTCTCTCAAGAGTGAGAATTGCTGAACCAAAACATACATACATACATACATACATACATATACACACACACACACATATATGTGACACTGATTTAACAAAGCTTTGATTATCAAACACACAAAAGTAAATATTTGTGTTACTAACAATACCCCTGTTAAGACTAAACATCGTTTTAAACAGCTGTCAGGAATGCGGTTGTAACCTTATGGGAATCTACCATAGATTGTGTTGAACTGACAATTAACCAGCAGGAGCAGGGCGTCGTTGTTTAAACTTCCTTTTCTGTACTGTTTTGTTTAGTTAATTCTTCCTTTCTGTATCATTTTAGATTAGTTGTTAGATTATTTTTCCTTTATTTAGTTTTATTTCTAATAAAACTGTTCCTTTGTATCTGCTAGAAACGTTGTCCAGTCTCATTATTTCGATAAACTTGTGTTCTATATAATTAACTCAAAACAAGGTATTTTATTATTACAATTTAAACTAGTCCAAATACAAATATAGCTTCCACTGCTGACTGCTTTGAAATTAGTCACTTACTTGATTAATCTCTCTACTGCCTCTTAAACCAACTGCAACTTTTGACAAACACAAAACCGCTACTTTGCCTTTGTTTTGCTTAGCCTTAACAACCAACCACACAGTCATTGGCTTCATTTTAAAGTTATCAAAAACATATTGTACACCAGGACAACTATCTAGAAATCAAAGGTTGTGGACTGTTTCTTATTGTTTTTTTTGGTGATTGTTTGAACAAGAAAAGAGAAACTTATGCTTCTCACAGAAGATGCCTTTATTTTACAAATTAACACCAAAGGTGTTATAATTAACATTTCTAGCATCCAGGGCTTTTAGGTCAGATTTGTTTGTGATGTCATTTTTTTCAGAGAATCCCAGGTGTAGTTTACTGTACATTCCTCAGAGGCATTCTCCCCTGCAAAGCAAATAACCCTAGGAAGGCATTCGTTTATCATGATTAATGTGTACAGTACTTAGTGTTTTACAAAGTGCACCTGCATGGAACCTCAATGAAGATTTCTATTAGGCCTAATGTTGTTTTAAAAATAAATAAATAAATAAAATAATGTATATTGTGCCAGAAATCAGACTTTTTGACAGAATCTTCTTTCCATGGCTAGTTTTTTTAAGCTTGTACACAAAACTGTTGAATTGTAGATGTTTGTTTTAATAAAGCTGTAAAAATCAATATGCTTGACAGACCTGTCATGCTATAACCCCAAGCTCCCTGCACAGCTGACAGGTTGACTTGTATGATTGCAGTGTACATTTAAATCAAGATCTAAGGGCCCATATAATAACAAAGGCACAGCATTGCAGAAGAATACTGAAGCCTTGCTATTCCTTGCAGGCTTAATGATGCTCTTGGGTTTCAGAATTGTCAATAACCCTGTCAAAATACTGTAGTACAGTTCCAGTGGCCCACATAACAAATTGTGTTAGTGTAACGATTACCCAACTACTATACTAGACCAATTAACCCAAAATCAGCACAGTTATTTTGATCACACAGAAGAGCAAATTGGGTTAGCCATTTGCCTGAGTACTGTAGGTGTGTGCTTCAGATATGTGAAAGATGTTTTGATCCAACTGGTTTCTATCAGGCAAATAAACCTGTCAATTACAAAAATGGGATCCAATACCTTGCCTACAAATGTGATTAAATTACTAGTTTTATAAACATAATGATCCAACATCTGCCAGTGTCTTGAAGCAGTTCATGCAATAGCCAAGTTTCAAAATACTATTGCATGCAAGCATATATATATATACACATATATACACACACATACACACACGTAAAACAAACTATATACATTTGACTGCATCATCATTCACACCAGTGTTGCTTCAGGCAAGTAATTTATATAACAATTATTAATCTGAATTACTTAAAGCTGCTCAACAAAACCTCTGCATGCATCTACTATTATATTTATCTGGTTTCATGAAATTATATATTCCAGAAAGCATTCTACCTTTTTTTCCCCTGAATTGAGTGACCAGCAGTGCACCATAACAGAACTGTAGCTCCTTTACTACTGTACATTTCAAGTAATATGAAACTATATACAGTCTCAAATGTACACATCTAAAACTATGTACATCCTTCATTTCTTCTCTTTTTCACTTGTTTTCATTTTGCAGCTGTCCTGTTGAAATCAAAGTTCTCTGTGGAAGGGCATAGTTCTGAAATGATCATCAGGCTTGTCAAGTTATGATTATTCAATGAATTTCTGAATTTAGATTTCACTCTATTCTGAATACTGAATCCACACTCACAGGAGACATTTGCAACAGGGATGGCCGTTGCTATTTGAACAAGCTTTTCAATCTCTTGGATGACTCAGTTACGTTCATTCAGCACAGTCTCTGCAAACTGTTGAAAAGACATTGAGTACCTGTCATTTGAGACCTTAATCTGTTTCAGCAGTGTAAGCTCTGATCTAGCTACCTCTGTACATATAGTAGCGGTGAAGAGCTTCAGTACACTATCAAGCTTTTCCTGGCCATGCTGGCTAAACCCTTCTTCAGTTGGCTGTTTTGTAGCCATTGCTTTCCTTGGCTCTAAAACAGAAAAAGATTCATATCAGCAGGGAAACATCACTCAATTTCATCAATTAAGGAGCTCTATCTGCTCTTCACATTATCAAAAGCTGGCTTTTGAGGGTGGCAATCAAACAGCTTGTCTTCTTTAAACTTATTACTGTCAAGGGAGTTAAAGAATTCCTGCTCTGAGGCACCAGGACTTAACTATTAATTCTCTCAGTGCTTCTTCAGTGCCATGTACCATTGGCTGTACAGTGGAAAAATCTAAGCTTTCCCTTTGAAAATGCTTGAAGAGAAGAACAATGTGCATTAATAAATCCATCATTAAATGGCAAAGGGCCACAAAATTAAACTGCCTTACTGAATTTAGCAGACTTTTGGCTTTGTCTGAATCCTGAGTGTTGGAGGCAGCAATGTGTTCCAGTACATCTCTCAGTGATTTCAGTGTTCTGCACACTACTGAAACAAAGCTGTGAATTGACAGCCATCGCACTGCATGTGGCTGGATAAATGTGGGTTCCTCCAATTGCCTTTGCAACTCATTCAGCTTATTGCTCCTTACAGCCGAACTACTAGAAAAAGTTGCTCTTTTTAACCAGCGCTCCATTTCTTTTTTTAAAGCGAGAAGTCACCGCTTGCAAAACACCTAGCCAGATTATCGTCTTTTTTCAACACTGTTTACTTACTGTTGTTTACCAAAGATCTTCTGCCTACATAGAAGTTCTTTGAGTGTACGAAGTTTCTATATTGCTTAAAGATGGTAGCTGAGAATCACGTACGAGATAATAAAGTCTTGGGGCATTTAAAATACCCAGCGCTACTTTTATTTATTTATTTATTTTATTCAGCACTACTCACATTGCGGCTGACAGTGCTTTTGTCACGGACACCCAATTCCTTAGAGATTGTTGTAGCGTTTTAATTAGGCATTCTAACTTGGGTGAAGAATACAGCAGCTTGCAGTCTTAAAATATCTCTGCGGGATTTATCCTCACTGAAAGTTGTAGATATGCGGGAGCAACTTGGAAAAAGCGTGATTCCAGCACTGAAATTAAAAGCCCTGTACACAAAGCAAACTTGCTTTACCAGCATCTCAGAGGCTGGATTTAACATATTAGAAATTACTCCATAACTTCAAAATGTTCGATCAAAAAGGTTAAAAAAAAAAAAAAAAAAAGTTTTTGGAAAAGTCAAGCAGATAGGCATTTGTGCAAAAGACTTAATCGTTGTGTCACAGGACCATTGCCTTCCACACTGAGATGCGTTGAAACATTCAGGATAACAGTGAAATGATCACATATGAAAAAACAGCAGATCCCCACATGTAACTCTTAACACTGCTTACCTACTGCAGACCACTTTAGTATAGGAAACTCCACTCAAGACAGCATAAGAGTTTTACTTTAATGAAAGAGATATAACTAGCTGGTTTCTTGAATTTAAAACCCCTCATTTTAACTTAAAGGGGAAGAATCAGCTCCATATAACCAACACATCCCAAATGGATCTGATTTCTAAGGTTTTATGGCATGTAGGTATTGACTTTGTATAGAAATAGAACAGCAGACTTCACAAAATGCAGCAAACAGATTGCTCCTGACAAAGGTTAAGATTACCCTTATACTCAAACAGTACATTGACAAGTATTCCCATATCAAACCAAATCCATGTAAATTTATGGGAAAATGCCTTTATGAAAATTAGAAGAAAACACACACAGCTACTTCTCACGCAGCAAGCCCACAGCAAAAGACTAAATGTGGAAAAGGCTCCTCCACATTCCACTGCAGAAAAGTAGAACCACAACACACTGTTTTGCTGAACTGAAATCAGACAAAATACTCGTTATGTCCTAGTGAGTCTAGTTGCTCTCCACTTTCCTCTTGATAATGAAGTTACCTGGCACTCGCTATTTAATAATTTCCACTTTTGCTGCCAAAAAAGAAATACAAATCTGACATATACTTTACATATTTTGACTACTCATTTGATGTACAGTTCAAACAAACAATATTGTGTTACAATGAAACACACACTTCACTGTATTGCCCTCAGATCTGTCAATATTAGAAAGGTCATACTGTACATACTTCCCACCCATGTTAAAATAAACAGCTTACTACAGTGCATCTGAAAGTTGTTATATTGTCAAGTTGGTTATAACATCTACACCACAGTTTTGTTTGTTCTTTTCAAATGCTTCAGTCATGCTTTACACTATAAAAAAATGCCATGTTTCCGTCAAGAAATATGTAAACCGCTTAATATACATTTAACAAGTAAAGGTTTTTTTTACAAGTAAAGGTTAACAGTCAAGTAAGAGGTAGAATAATATAGATGTAATTATTATGCTATAATTATTTAGCAGTAGGCTAAAAGGCAACAATGAAGAGTTGCCTTAAGTGTACTGCCTCAGGTAATGACTAACACACAGTAGCAATTTAAATCCCCTCTATGCAAATGTAGTAACACAATGCAGTTCAAACATCAGCCAGCTTCCCTAAAACAGGATCACATGTTAGATTTTCACCATATTTATCAAACTGTGGAATCAGAAATAAATATAGAACTTATGTTACCATGCCCAGTCCCACTAGTAATGTACAGTATGTCTGAAATCTTGTGAATACCAAACCAAATACAGTCTGCAATGCTCAATCTTCATTTTAAAATACTGTGACATTAAAATGACAAATAGCAATGAAAGAACTGTCTCCAATTTAAAACAGACATCCCGATTATCAGTATCCCAATTAGGCGGCGTTCACTCTACAATGTGATAAGTTTAATCAGTTACCATACCATAAACATGGTCACTCATTTGCAGCCAATTAGGTGTAATTAACAACCAAAATATGCAACATCTAAATCAAAGAGATTTGTCGGACTTTAATAAGGCTTACTACCTCGGCACTAGGGGTGGAAATCGTTCAGTTTAACCGTTAGTAACGTGTCAAACATTTTTAATTTGCTTAATCATTTAAACGTTGTCAAAAATGTGCAGGTCAAATATTCAGATGCGGGTGTCTGCAAATAACGGCTGCTCTTTTTTTTTTTTTTTATTACTTCCTACCTTTGTCACGTGGCATCATTGTCATTGGATATTCACCACCCAATGTCCAGCATGTTTTTGGTCACGCACTGAAGCTTGATTTAGCGTGGAAGAGGTGGGGCCCTGACATGCAAGCAAAATGTTAGGAAATGCGATAAAATTCGGGCTGATTATTGAGACGATCGCAACTGGCATGCAACTAATTTAAATGGTGGAGGATACCGGATTCAACTTCAACGTCTTTTGTTGAGCCAGATTACACAAGACTGTTGATCTTTTTTTTAAAAAAAATATTGCTTCCATTTTATGTATATGTTTGGTTTTGTTTTGTTTTACTACTGCAAGTCAGAAAAGTACTAATATTATTTTTAAACAGAATATTCATTCTTTGAATTAACATGATACAGTACTTGGAATAAAGTCAGTTTGGTATGAACTTAGATCCGTTGTACTTTATGTATTTTGACCAATCGCTAGGTGTACAGTACATTTCAACACAGAATAGACAAATGGGATTCCAAAAGGATCCATTTCGGGGTTATACGCGCATAACCCTTCTGTATAATATAATTTCACATCAAAACGCATAAGGTATTCTAAAACAATCTTCAGGCATCTTATCAACGCACATGCAATTTGTTAAGTTTGACAGCAGTTTTGTTCTGGTAAGACGGACTTCAAAATTGCACTTTACCCTCTTTTGTTTACCAGCTTTGTAACCTCCAAGCACTGTACCTCAGTTATAGACTCTGAAGTGTATGCCTACTAGACTGAACACATCATTTGGTTCCCCATAATGCTGCACCAGTGTTTTTATTTACAAGTAAATATTTCAGAAAGGGGAATGCCATGGCTGAACTACTATATTAAACCTGGGAAACCTTGAAGCAGCACTGTCCTCTATAGTTAACATAAACAATACATACTAGAAAGAGCAGCCATTCATACTTACCTAGAGTATGTGTACCTTTTCGCTATCCTGCACCCCCCCCACAACAAATCGTAAAAGCAATACGTTTATTATTATTATTATTATTATTATTATTATTATTATTATTATTATTAATATATTTAATTATTGATGAATGTATACTATCTATGTTAAAAAAAAAATATACATTGTTAAAAAAAAAACAAAAAAAAAAAACGTCCTAATAAAACCAAACCTGCGCCTTTAAGAACCACATCGATACAATTAACTGCGATATTTAAACACCCACCCATACCTGCAGTTGGGTGGAGGGTCCAATGTGATATCAGCCAACTCCTTCTGGATTCTAAAAAAAACAATCAAACAAACAAAAAACACACACAAGTGAACCTTGATTAATTGTAAGGGAACGCACGACTGATATAGCAGTGCGGACTAGAGCACGCATACACACACACACACTGCTGACCTCTGTGAAACAAACATGGCCGCTCACAGCAGCTTCTATTCACTAATTTTAAAAGAAAAATTCAGCCTTTGTTCAAAAAAATAACCAAACGGTTTTTTCACAAAACTAAAAAACACCTACTTTAGAATCAATATTGGAAATCATATTTGTGATCTTCCAAGCCTGATTTTCGTAATCAACTGGGTAAGCTAATATGCAAATGAGCTGGCCCCTCATTGAAACAGCATAGCGGGGCTTGTTGTAAGATCTCTTAAAGGAGAAACGCACCCATTTGTGATCCTGTGGTTTTGTTTTAACAGTCACTCGATTACAAAATGAGAACATGACAAATGACATGCTACACCGAGGTAAAACACGCGAATCACTGCATTTTGAGCAATCTATTTTGCATCCAGAATTTCCAAGTTTAAATTATAATAGAACAGTTCAGCTCTCCGGTAGTAGGTTACATTCTTCCAATATCTATAAATTCAGGTTAGCAACTGAAAGAATGTCATTAATATACGTTCCTTCTGGGGTTTTTTTCTATTGAAATTGTAACACTAAGGTACCAAAGGGGAAGTCTACCAGCTCACATGGTTACCCAGCCCATCCACCAAAAAAAAAAAAAAAGTCTAAAATGACCTGTTTTTTATACGTTCTTAAGGATGTAATGTATTTATTCTCACCTTTTTGCGCTGGTAGAAAGCAGTTTGGAGGTTTTGCTCATGCTGACTTTACTTTCCTTTCTCTTCGTGACTATTTCTTTCTCCTTCTGGTGTTGATTCGAGGATGAGGATGAATTAGAGCTTGCGCTGGCCCTCGAATCGTCATCCGACATACCGACCACAAAAAGAAAAACAAACCTGGAATTAAAAATAACACAAATGTGTACAACTCACAGATCTTCTTTGCCACACGAATAGAACAAAGTAGAACAAACCATATTATTACTTCATACAAGTTACATCTTGACACGATTACCTGAGTAACACTCAGCGTTATTTATTTATTTTTAACAGGTTTTAAAATGTTTCTCCAGTCCTTTCCAAATTTAAAACAGATCTGTTCTGTAGCCTAACCCGTTACAACAGTTTAAAGACCACCCATAAACAACAATACGTTAACGGGGAAAATAGTTACAATTTTAAAAGACAGGGGGAAAAAAAAGTTTCCATGATTACTGAAATAAAATAAAACCAGCTGAAGAACGTCGCAGCCATTCTGAAAACATTATTAAGCTAAGCCTTTCTTTACCAAATTCATATAAGCTCCCCTTATCAAACATTAGCTATCACAATATAACGAAGGGCAATACTACAAAATAATGTATTTGATATTCCACACTTCACATTTAAACCCCGTCAGCAATACAGCCTGTCTTTTCTTTCAATTGCGACTGATCGTTGTCTATTCAGCTACATCGCTCAGATCATTTTCTCGCATATTTCTTCTCTCTGTGTTCCTGCCATTCCAAATTCCTCGTTAACCTCCCAAACTTCCAAGAACGACCATTAGTCGATACAGAAATCCATCCAAGACCCATTGGAAATATTATTGAAAGATGTTCAATAATACATTTGTCTTTTAAACGGTACCTCTCTTTGTGTCTGTGACCGCTTCTTGGACTCGTGTCTCTCCTCTCTCGCGGAGCGGAAGTGCAGCTTTACAGGCAGCGCTTTACAAGCAAATGGAGTTCTATCACCAGGGAGCACACTCACAAATTATATTACCGAGCAATAGATAAGGGGCGATTGGATTACTGTAGATACGAGTATTCCTCTTCAAAAAAGTATAGGTTTTACAATATTATCTTTAACCTTTTTGTCTGCTTTTTAAAAAACGTGTATCCGAATGTACAACCCCTTTTTGTCATGGAAATAGTACAAGTACATGTTACTTTCCAAGCATGTGATTTTGAAGGGCTGGGCAAAGGCATCAACATTTTTGTTTAATAATTAATACAAAACTTCATATCACTCGTGGAGAATTCTAAATAATGCAAAACATACAATTCATTTTGCTCATAAAATGCAACAATACTCTTAGGCAAAAACTTTTTTAGGTTATACAGAAGTGGCTAAAATGTAAACAATCAACTTGTTTGTGATGGTAACTAAACCCTAGACACCATTCCCATAACTGGTGGGTAAATTATGCAGAAATCTAAACACATATGTGGAGGAGAGGATAAGCTGTTCTTTTTCAGGCTTTTTAATACAGCTTCTTACCAGGGTGTACTAGAGTTCCATCACCAGAGTACCCACTGCATCGAAGGCACAGAATGGGTTACATTAACATGAGGATATGCTTGGGAGCATCATGACAGACAAATGAATACATTCAGGGAATCAACAAGGAATGGATGTATGTTCACCAGTGGATCTGCCCTGAAGATTCAAGGTGTTAAATTATGTAAAACCATCATCCCTTAAGTTTGACCAAAGGAGCATGGTAGTCCAAGTATATTGGTCCAAACACTTCAAAAGTATAAATACATCACAATGGTGTATCTGTAACAATATATAACTCTGGTAAAGTAGGTCAGTTTATTGAATACAGAATACTGGGTAAATAAAGAAGCAATTTGGTTATGCAGCTTACAAAGTCATTGAATTTAATCAAACAGTGAAAACAATCAAAGAGTTAAATCAAACAATCAATTAGCTTCACGTCTCGAAGTACCCCAGTCTCTGGCAGTGTTATGTGATCTTATGCATACTCATCAAACCAGTTCCTTAGAAGCTGGTTGATGATTAGACACTTTAACAGTGGAGCAAGGAACAGTGGGGAGGCTGTATGTGCACCTCTCTATCTTTTCTTTTTCCAACTGCAATCGCCAGCAGGAGTCTGTGAGATTGTTATTGCATCATAGGTTGCAGGCTAGTGGTTTGAACACAAAGCCACAGTTGTATTAAAGCTTGACAGAGGTGATGAAACATACAGGCAGGGAAAGTTTTGTCAGTTCCAGTCCAGTTTCACTGGTTCACTTGTCTTTGTAGATCTTCTTTCGAAAACAAAGTCCCAAATTCTCTCTTATGTTAATTATTCAAATGAACCCTCCTTTAATTAAAGCTAGAGATCAGTGTTGTCCAGGGTCCCAGCTTTTATACCGTAGGGGTGGGGTCTCAAAGGTAACTTTCAATCAATCAATCAATCTTTATACAGAGCACTTTACATAAAATAAAATGCACATCAATGAGAACATATATACATAAATATGAAAATGCATTCATGATTAAGTGAAATTATTAAATGATTAATACAAAACATTTAATATAAAGTATAAACAAAATAATGTACCCTAGGCGATACATCATTTAAAAGTGATTAAAAACATGTAGTATAACAATTAAGACCAATACTAAAATCAAGAAATAACATAGTAAAAACAGATACCTAGTTTACATTCAGTTGAAAACTATTTTTCAAGTGTACTGAAGAGATGGGTTTTTAATAAATGTTTATGGGGAGGTTCTTCCACAGCATGCACAAGCACCAAACTTAACAGAAACAAGGAACATAACTTTATTGTCCAATAAAGTTACAGGTTTCCATATGACAAGTTACACAGTGTCTGCAATGCTTAATATTAGAACATAAGAACATAAGAAAGTTTACAAACGAGAGGAGGCCATTCGGCCCATCTTGCTCGTTTGGTTGTTAGTAGCTTATTGATCCCAAAATCTCATCAAGCAGCTTCTTGAAGGATCCCAGGGTGTCAGCTTCAACAACATTACTGGGGAGTTGATTCCAGACCCTCACAATTCTCTGTGTAAAAAAGTGCCTCCTATTTTCTGTTCTGAATGCCCCTATTCATGATACTGAACTTTATAGTTGAAAAGAATATTCAAGAAGTTTCTTACAAATCCATTGTTTGTCAAAACAGGGTCCCATGTTTTAAACAGAGTGGATCTAGTTTTGAACACCACCTATTAAGACAACCAATCAACAAGAAGTAACTTGTCCCCAGGCCTTAAATTTAGATTTCTTAAACTCTGCATGTTTATATTGAGACTTACAGAAACATAACCAGCATATTTAAAACCTAGTTCATTTATCAGGGTACTGGCAAAATCGCAAACTTTAGGGACCAATATACTTTACATATGTTACCTGTATGAATATATTTAAATATATTCTAGTCTGGATAGTTATTTAACATAGTCTAAAACCTTCCTAGCTTTTTTTTTTTTTTCTTTAAGAGCAAAGCCATTTCAGTACACTGACATTCCTTTTGATAATTTGTTTTCATTATTCAGTTTTAATGAATATAATATTATTTTACTGTCACAATCCCATTATACAATAGATTATTCTTAGCTTGCCTTTGCTGCTGGCCAATTACACTATACTGCAGGGACATGCAGTTTAATAGAACATTCTAAAATCTATTATATGTGCAGAGCAGATGAATGTGGATAATGTGTGTTATTTTTTATTGCTGAAGATATTTCAAAAGTAATAGCTTGATTTTTTTTAATTAGTTGTCATCTAAGTGTTACAAGAATTGACATTAAATGTAAATATAAATACTACAGTGACCATAATACATCTGAAGATCTGAAGAAAATGTAAGCATGTTTTAGACATTAATTTTACTGAGTCCCTTATCATATCAGATTATACTTTAAGCACACAAAAACATACCCCCCCAAACAATAATTGTCTAAAATCTATAAAATACTAAAATGTATATATAATCTACTGCATCTTAAGCAGATGATAAGAATCCCCCCCCCCCCCCAATTAAAGTACTGTAAAATCATTTGTGAGAGGGGAATATATTATTGCAACAAATGAGAGTAATAAACCACATTTCCTAAAATATGAAAATAACAGTGGCACAGCTGTATTCTATGACCTCACAGAAAGTATATATGCAGTATATATGCAGATTACATTCTTCACGGCAGAAATATGAGTAATAAATTGAGGTGGGAAACGATTGTGTTAAAACACTCCTGTAACACTGTATACTGTCAAACCTGTTATACCAGCTGCTCAGTGGATCTTGTGGCTGTTATAAATCAGACAGTCTTCATATACAGGCTATGTAGGGGTATGTATAGCATTGCAGTACTTTCACAACACAGCCAGCATTAATACATCTATCTTTAATGGTACTCTGTTTATTTAATTAATTTATTGTAAAGGCAGAACAGTTTTATCTTTTATATGCTGTATGATGCAAGCAATATAACAAGCCACTACAGAATACCTATAAGCTGAGTGGTAAGGGAATTGAATGGATGAAGAGATCATCAGAATGTGAGTGAAGCAAATAAAAACAGCAGTAACACTGACAAATGTGGTAATATTCAACCCCTTGTCTCATACAACATGACACGGCTTAAATGTCGGAATATATATGTGCTGTGAGCCGTGACGTCTGGCAGGTAGGTAATGGAGAGATGAACCGCAACTACTTCACTGTTTAAAACCGCTCATCTGGATACTGAACTGTAAGGGAGGAGGACGTTATATTTACAGATCTGAGATTTAGCAGAGAGATTTAGCAAAACTCAAGTGAGACAACAAGCATAACTTGATCATTCACAGGGTTCCATCTAATTGAGCTTTCAGAATTCACTAAGAATTTGATTAATGTTGCTTGTTGTTTTCAAACTATTGTTTTTTTGTTAGTGTGATGTGGATTCAATGTTTTTTGTTCCAGTACCTACATTCTAAAGTGGTTCCTTCACCATCTAATTCTTTGAGAAGTAAACAATTACTAATCAAAGGGAAAATAATAGGTGTCAGTAAGTAGGAGACGTTGCCCCCAAATATTGGTGAAAAATAAAACCAACATTCTCACGATGTGAACTTTAACTATATCAAGCTGGTGTAGTTAATCTGAAGGTACTACTATTTCCCACCTATTGGCATTTGAAAGGGCAACATATTTTTGTAGTGAAGAAAAGGTCATTTTGGGCAGAATTGCTCGATACATTAAATTGAAAGGAGAGTTCTTCTTGAATTTGGACTGTGTCATCTAAATACAGACTACAAGTGCTTACCTCAGTTTTTTTTTTTATTCTGCATGCTTCAATATTTTTTTGTCTTGTTAATTGCATTATGTAATTGTGTAATGTATAATAATTGTATTTGAATGTCTTATGTTTTGTCCTCTCAGGGCCTTTCCTGGTAAAACTATTTAAATTAGAGGTTTTCACAATTGCCCCTTTCTCATGGTTTGAAGTATGGGTGTGTGACGGGGTACACCCAGCCCCTGTGCGTATTTTGTATTTGTGTTGTATTATTATGATTTAAATGTTATTTCGCACTGTTGTTTTAGATCAGCAGGGAAGGGTTAACTACCTCCCCTGCCAACTCAATTCACATGTAGAATGTGCCTGAGCCTGATTGAATGATTGACAAGCAATCAAGCTTAGACACAGATGCATAAAGGAAGCAGGAACCTCTCAGTCTGGGTTGGGTGATCAGCGAGTAAGAATGAGAGACGTGAGGGAAAATATAAATACAAACAATTGCTACTCGTGCTGGATTCAGATGCTGGACGTGTTTTATATCTGTCTGTTCATTTTGGCCACTGTGCCGTTTTGTTTTGTGTGAAGTGTTTTGTGTTTAAACCTTTTAATCATAATAAATGTGCATCAGTGCTTCAACCTGCCGTATCAGTATTGGTCTCTTCCTGGTCACCACCAAGCCATCTTGGTCACAGGCCGTTACTTAGATCCACTATTGTTTACATCAGCTGAATAGACCCCATTGCATATTGTGTATACTGTGTCATGAGCTGTTATTCTTCAGGTGATGTGCAATTCACAATGGAGATGTGGCCCTGTCACAAAGACAGCCGGAGTGGGGGACATCAGACCAGAAACAGGATCCAGGAAATAAACAAAAAGAGAGGTGGAGTTTGGTGGAGCTGAGCGAATGGTCTCGCTCAGCATTTAATAATTTATACAAGCAGAAAATAAAAGGTTGCAAAGACAAACAAGACACAGGACATGGCACTCATCGCCAAAACAAAAAGACAAACAAAACGAACTATACAGACAAAACACAGTGAGCTTGTATTTCCTAACGATTACTATTATTCTTATTATTATTACCTCCGTCTCCAATCCTGTTCTGCACTCACCGAACACACAACCCCGACTGGGTGAAAACTTGCCTCTTTTATGCAGCTGTACTGAGACTCGATTACTAATCAATTATTCAATTGGAGTCGCAGTACAACTGCATGTGAATTAATAAAGTGCAATTCCCCGTGCTCACATATTATTACGTTTTACTTGCACGTGAAGTGCTGTGCAATCCTTGTGCCTAAATACAAATATACATTTTAAACACTTGTGTTACACAGACCCGTTTATATCCTGTGTACCAATGACTATACACCAACATTAACACACAACACAAAATACACACAGGGGCAGGCACTTTGCCACAGGTCCCTGTACTATATCTTACCGAAAGGATATCCACCTAACAGTTTGATAACAAACCCAATACAGTAGTAAGAACACATTTCTGAGTGTGGTTTAAAAGGAAGTGATTTAAGGAAGTGGTAAGCTTCTGTTGTGAGACTAGAAGCGCGTAACATTTATAAAATCCCCCATTCACAGTATAGTATAGTCAGCATACACTCAGAGTTTCCACTGCAAATTCGAATGAAAAAGTATACAAAAGAACGAGTAAACAAGTACAAAGGGATTTATTTTCAGCCACAGTGTTTTATTGAGTGATTTAATAATACAAGTGTACATCAAACTGATCTACAGTCAGAAGTGGCAGGTAACTAGGAAATTTACAACCACTTTTTTATGTAGATCTTCAAAATACAGAATTCCTTAGTCTGCATCAACAACCTTTTTTAAAAATCAAAAGGTAGATGATGAACACAGTTTGTGAGATGCACAGTGATTACTCTTTTAAGGTAAATACAAATCTTCATCCTGTTAACATGCACTCACCATTAATGACTTAAGTACAAAAACATTATTCTAAACACTACGTTGAAGTAGAAACAAGATATAATCTGAAAATTGTTCCAGGGACTACTAAAAAGGAAAACAACACACATATACATAGCTGGGTAATAATAATGCTTTTTTTTCAATAACAGTTCCAACATTCAATGAATGGGAAAACAAAAATCCCCATCTACTCTTTGTATATATAAAAAAAAGAAGCATTCAAGTCAGCAAGGAACAAATGACATTTTTTTTTCACAAAAAGGTAAACAAAAGGTACAAGGGAGAGGGATGTTCTACGGTTGCACTTAGTGAATGTGCTTTTACAGTTTAAGGGAACTTCTGTAGTGGATCCTTATGTGGCATATCTCTTGGTCCACTGCCTGGCTATTCTATCATGCTCTGCTCTGTTGGTGAGATACTGTGTGGCAATGCTTCCAACGAGTGGATCAGCTGTAAGAAAGCAAATGAGTGTCAGCAAACGATAGACAAAGATAAGTTCATAGAAACAACCAGAGGTACAAACACCAGAACAATGAAAACTGTGTTGGCATACTTTGCTTTTGAAAACCACGGCCACAGAGAGATTTATAAAACAGGTGGTCTTTTTTATACATAGCAAAACCAATTCACATGATCTGTAGAAACCTGGACAGGAGCCAAAAACAGAATGGCATTGTTAATTTCAATTTTGCAATCCTCATAACAATACAATTTACAATGTCCCTAGCATATTATCTGCTCAGTTTCTAGAGTGTCAATCAAGCCTAAGGCACTCTGAAAATTAGTTAGTTCTGCATGATCCTTAATTAACAAAAGATAACAATTGTACAAAAACAATAGTAAGAAAGTAATTTATTTGTTACAATTATTTGTAATTATAATTCATACTACATTCCTATCATAGGAACTGTAAGTTAAAATTAATAGACTCTGATAACATGTTGTTAATTTGAATGGGCAGAGTGGATGGAGGCAAGGTGAAGTTTTGGGGTTTTGTCATGTGGCCATTGACTTGACTGATGATGCAATGTGATGTGTAGCACACATGACTGGTTGTATCCTAGGAAAATATTGTCTTCTGATTAGTCATTACTATGCGGCACAACCAAACCCTAATAAACTGGAATAGGCTATTGAAATCTGGTATGGAGTATACAGCGTAGAACTGGAATTACCATAATTTTAACCTCAGTGTGTAGTTTGTTAAACTTTTTTGCACATCATGTACGATGCTTTGTGAAGCATGGAATAAAATAGCAATCATATTGCATTACCCATTAGTAGTGCAATTATTACAATGTGAATTGTAAATAAAACTGTGACAGGGTACTCCTTGCCTCTGTGAGTATTTTATATTTTGTGTTATTTGTATTTGTTGTATTACTATTTGTAATTAAGTTGCGCAGAAGCACATTTAAACCTACAGCTCTCTGGTGACTGAGACTCTTCTTGATTGAAACAGCTTGCCAGTGACATTGCATATGGTGTCAGTAGTAGGATACAGCACCTTCAGAGAGACTCAGGCCAGAAAAATACTGTGGTAATATTTTTTGGAAAGATCTTTTTTTTGTGTGTGTGATTTATGGGAGAAAGGAATGGACGTCTGCCTCACCTGCTTAAAAAGGGAGGAGTGGTGTTTTGCCATTGGCGGGGTTGGGCACGTGTCGCCTGACTACCATACTTAACACCAGAAAGAGGAACAACTGCCGGTCCCAAGGAGGAAGAAGGGGAGAAGTGACCATCCCCGGAAGAAGGGGAAGAAGTCGGTGCAAGGACTAACAAGGGAGAAGCCTGAGCACCCACACACAAGAGGGGGAAGCACGAGTATTCAATGCCCTCGAGCGAGATATGGGACTGGCTGCAGAACCCTCCCGATGGTGATCAACCTACTATGGTCCAAAGATGGAGAACAATGGGAAGCCTGGGAAAACCAACATTTCCCAGCATCCTTCCCAGCCATCGCAGCAATGGTATGTAACTACCTGGCTGCAGACATAGGAATACCCTCAAAAGTTAGTAATCCCATCGGGAGGGGCTATGCTTAGTGTAACCCATTTGGCAGTAGGCACATCCATGCCAGAGCCCAAAGGGGAGCTGCATCAGTCCCCAGTGACCACAGGAGAGCCACATCAGTCCCCAGTGACCAGAGGAGAGCCACACCAGTCCCCAGTGACCAGAGGAGAGCCACAGCAGTCCCCAGTGACCAGGGGAGAGCCACACCAGTCCCCAGTGATGAGGGAGAGCCACACTAGTTCCCAGTAATACAGGGAAACTACCCACTGCTCCAGCCTTCGCTGCCAGGGGAGACTACCTGCTGCTTCTACCTCCACCACTACAGGGAGTCTATCTGTTGCTCCCACCACCACCACCAGAGGTGCTGAAGCTACATCCCAAGGGTCAGCTGCTGCTGTTGCCTCCCAAGGGTCAACTCCTGCCCTGCCCTGCAACGCCTAGGGCTGCCAAACTTACAATGCCTATCGGCTGGGGAGGCCAGCTCACCATCGCCCGGGGAGGCCAGTTCGCCACCACCCGGTGAGGCATAACTGTCATTACTCAGGGCTTTGTTGTAGCCAGCAGCGGCCGGAAATTCTGGGGCCAGAACCCAAGAAAAGGGAACCCCTGGCTACAGAGAAGGGAGGAGAGGTGAGGAGACCACCTTCACTCGCAATAGCTGCACTGCTGGAGTGTTCTGCGCCGAGGGCAGCACTTCCGCTGCCAGAGCCACCACCACTTCCTGAGTGTCCTACGCTGACAGCAGCATGGCCGCTGCTAGCGGCACTGCCACTTCCGCAGTGCGACCCACAGCTGTGCGGATTTTATGTTTTGTGTTATTTTGTATTTGTTATATTATCATTATTTAAATGTGCTGTTTTGTGTTTATTTAAAAACATGCCATTTTATTGTTATTATTGTTTGACAGCCTGGATGGGTTTAAAATGCAGTCTTTATGTCCCGGTCAATCACTCCACTCCACATTACACTTATCAGACCAGTGGTTTAAATGGTTAGATCTCATTTAAATCCCCACACCCTTTATTTGTATATCCATAATAAGACAGCAAGGGTGATCAACAAAGATGCCCAAAACAAGTGATCTATAATACATCTGTGCAAAGTGGTAAAAGAAATGCCTCAGTTACAGGCTCAGTTCTCATCTACCCTGCACATTCTATTTTAGAGTAAAACCTGTATTTTTTAATTATTTTTTTTTACTTATTATCCTTACAATAACTGTCTAAAAAAGATATACATAACACCTGGATAATATTAGTTCATCCACTCTCCCCATTCAAACACATTTAAATAAAACAATGTTTAAGAGAATATTTACAAATGCATCGACTAAGGAAACTAACTAACTAAAAAAGGATACAGAATCTAATTTACATAAAAAAAATGATGCAAGGGCAGCCTGTGCAACCCCAGCTGTTGGTAGGTAATGACAGCACAGCAGCAGCCCACTGAAGAAGCACTGGGTTTTATTTTTTAATGAATATTTATTTTTAAGTGCAGGTTTTCACACTACAGACTACTTACTGTAAAATGATTGCAACTGTCTCGGTATTAGATGGGAAAACAAAGCTATGGAATTAGCAATTAGAGTAAATGTGTTTAAAAATGAAAACTTCATGTATAGAGGTTTTGTAAATGAACAAATACAGGTTAGCAAGGATCATGTGTGACTATGGTGCAGGGCATGGTAATGAATGCCTCAGAGGGTTAATTAACTGTAATTTTACTCTCTTCTTCTGCCTCCTAATGACGACTCCCATAAATATCCAGCTTCAGGGTGACTGAACAGGCTAAGCTTGTCACAGATATTTACATATATGGCTCAAGGCGATCCTTCTACTCACATTATCTTTATTAAATGCCATGAGAATAAGTTTTATTTTATACCGTCGAAAAAACCCCCAAAAAAACAAATAGTAGTCAAAAATATGTATGACAAGGCACAAATGAGAATGTCTACATTTTGGGAAAAAGCAGGGAACCCAGGTATCTATTGTAAATCGCAGAGTCTTCATCCAGCAGTACCACAGAAAATGAAACGGAAGGAATGCAAATAAATATGTAAATTCAGGAGTTCAATGTTTTTAAATGACAGCAAAAGGCACTGCTTACCAGTTTCTAAACACAATAAATCCCTGAATATCATGCAGAACCTTGGTAGTACCCTGGTCTCTTACCTTCCCAACACAATCGACTAGCAGGCCCTAATGCCCTCTAATCAGGGCTCTATTTATTATTATTTATATTATTAGTTTATTTGGCAGGCGCCAGGGCGACAGAACCCAAAGAAGAGGGCTTTGCTGTCTGGAAAAGGCCTGCCTCGTTCCGTTAAATGTCCTGAGCCGAAGGCATTTAACATAACGAGAAGGGCCTTAACAGACGACAAAGTCCTGTTATGAGGGTTTTATTGCTATTAGAAAATGGATACGTTAAAAAAAGACATTTCAAGTTTTTCAGTTTTTTTTTTTTTTTTCACAATTTTATGCAGCACAACTTCTTGGTTCTAATGAATACAATGTTTTCCTCAATATACTTTGAGCAATGTGGTTTGCTCAGAATTCCATCTGTGGTTTATTAGCCTTTTTGTTATCCCAGCGGTGGACAATGTTGTATCATGGGCATTTCCAATAGCCTAAATAATACCTCAATACATGGAGCTGTTCTTCAGTTCAAGTGCCTCGTTCACAAAAGCGAACATGGCTTGTGAACTGTTTGTAAAACACGTAAAAATAAAAGTAGAGCAAATGCTTTATTTTTTAAGAAGGATTTGAGTATTTGTGTATTAGCAAAAGTTTGAAAAAAAAGGTTTTAGTCATTAAAAATATCTACTGGTCTACAAGTGTTAATAATGATCGTGCTAACTGTTCAGTAACTTCAGTAGCAGTTTATTCAAAGCCTCCTTCCTGGCTTTGTTAGAGAAGAGAGCATTGTGTTTTTAATGTGATATGCTGAAATAATGTTGCTGAAATTAATCAGTCTGCATCTAGCTGTTTGATTTCTTCAACCTGTCATTCAAACCGGAGACTAGTTGCTGTTGTGGTTATGTATTGCCGCTGACAGAAAACACTATTGTCTGTTGTTTTTTTTGTTCAACTTTATTTGCCATTGTGATGAGTCAAAGGGGTTTCGGTCTGTGATTCAGCCTCCCGACAGTAGATGGCATCAAACCAACTCGGGACTTCCCTTACCAAGATCTCGTGACCATGGCAAAAGTCATCTTTTGAGGGGCGGCACCTTGGTGAGGGGCGGAAGTACGAGTATGTAACTTCCAGCCACTGGAGTCAAGTGAAGGAGAAGGACACGTGTCGGTTGGGGATTGGTGTTCCACTGACTACAGAGGCGGGACATTACATACTAAAGGGAACGTACTACTGTGTTCGGGGTTGGTCCGAAAGAAAAAGTAGGAGGAGTAACGGGTGAAGGGAGAGACTGGTTTTGTGCAGCGGGATTTTTGAAATACTAACATTTCTTTTGTCTTTTTTTTGTTTATGGTCACCACGAAGACAAATTAAAGACGAGTCATCAGTTTGTTTTGGATTTCACCCCTGCACTCCTTCCCTCACACCATTTTGTTTTTTTGTTTGTTATTTAATCCTTTTGTTGTGTATAGAAAATAAAAATAAATTATTTTATTTCTGTACACATAAATTACTGTCTGGACATTCCATTTAATACACTCTCGCCTCACACGTGGTGTCAGAAGTGGGATTGGATCCAGCTACAGTTTTGACAATGTTTAGGGAGCAGGAGGAGAAGCGAGAGGAGAGAGAGACACGGCACCTGGAACAGCTCGCCCAGTTCTTGGGACAGCTGGTAGAAAAACTATCAATATCAACATCAGAGAGAGCGGTTGCCCGGATGTTTGCAGCTCAGCCTAATCTTCAGAAGATGACCTCGGAAGATGATCCCGAGGCTTTCTTGATTACGTTTGAGAGAGTGGCAGAGGCTGCAGAGTGGCCTAGGGAACACTGGGCCATGAAATTGGCACCCTGCCTGACAGGGGAAGCTCAGGCAGCATATCGAGCCCTGACGGCCACGAATGCAGGGGACTATGTCAAAGTTAAAGAAGCCATTCTCTCACGCCTCGGGATCACGGAGGAAACATACCGGCGCCGTTTTCGGGAATACCAGCTGTCCAAGGGGATGCGGCCCCGGGTTGCGGGACAATATCTTTTAGATCAGTGCACCCGGTGGCTGCGGCCAGAAGAACATACACCCCAAGAACTGGTGCAGAAAATAGTTATAGAACAGTTTGCGTCTATACTACCGCCAGGGAATCGAGAGTGGATTAAGAGGAATAGACCTACCACTCTCGAAGATGCCCTCCTCCTGGCGGAGGCCTACGAAGACGCAAACGAAGGTGCCGGGTCAGACCCCACTCCTGCCCCTAAACTAACTCGGACCAACCAACCAATGAAGCCCAGAGGGGGTAACCGGACCTTCAGACCATGGAGGTCGAGGTTAGCCCCATCCTGGGCGAGAGAGAATCCCCCTAACCTGCCGGTCGCGGACTCGCAGGACAGATTAACTCCGTTGATGCCTCCTAACCAAGTGTGCTACCAATGTAATGAGCCTGGACACATTGCCAGGAATTGTCCAGTAATAAAGGTGGACCTGGCGACAAGATCCTGGTCAGCAGTAACAGGTAGGAACACTGGGGAATGTCGGGAGGGCCCTTATCAGTTAAGAGTACAGGTCGGGGGAAAGAGTACTTACGCATTTGCGGACTCTGGGTGTGCACAAACATTGATTCGGCAAGCTCTCTTGGATGGGGTAGCCTGGGAGCCACAGGGTAAAGTGGCTATCTCCTGTATTCATGGAGAAACTCGGGTTTATCCCACCACTAAAGTTAGACTTATTGTAGGTGATTATTCAGCTTGCGTTAAAGTGGCTGTAGCGCAATGTTTACCATACCCTGTTCTCCTGGGAAGAGACTGGCCGTTTTTTGATCGTATTTTAGGTCGGGAAATGGTCTTAGTTTCTACCAGGGGACAATTAAAGCAACAGGAGAAAACAATTGGCGAGATTTTTCCGTTGCAATCCGACCTGTTTAACCCTAAAATCCGCCCAAGAAAAACAAAAAGAGAGCGTCGGGTGGAAAAATATGAGGGAACTCTGAGACGACAAGGGGAGGGGTCTGACACAAAAGTAAACCAATCGCTGAAACGGCAAGGAAAGGGAGTAGGTATTCAGTGTAACCGGGGCTGCGAGGTTACTGAGGTGGAAGGTCATGTAATAAAAGACACTCCTCTCTGTGTACCTAACCATTGGGACCGAGATATTGACTTGGGATATGAACAACAAAATGATCCCACGTTACAGTATGCTTGGAAACGGGTTAGATATATCGAGGGGAAGGATATGCAGGAAGGACAACCGGTGGTATTTCCGCATTTTTCTGTATCTGGGCACTTATTATATAGAATAACCCGGGCTCCCGGGACGGGACAGCTCGTAAAACAGTTATTGGTTCCTAGGCCTTTTCAGTCAGAAATCATGAGATTGGCGCATGACATTCCATTTTCAGGTCATTTGGGAACTGAAAAGACTCAGGAACGAATTCTGGCCCGGTTTTTTTGGCCTGGGGTTTATGGTCTGGTGCGGAAGTATGTATCGGAGTGTCCTGAATGTCAATTAGCTGCCCCTAAGTCAGTTCGCCCCGCACCTCTGGTTCCACTTCCAATTATTGGGGTACCGTTTGAAAGGATTGGTGTAGATTTAGTAGGCCCTCTGGAGGGAACAGAGTCAGGATATCGGTATATTTTAGTAGTAGTGGACTACGCAACGAGATATCCAGAAGCTGTTCCCTTACGCTCTATGAATGCAATAGCTGTAGCGAATGAATTGGTAAAAATATTCTCTAGGGTGGGAATCCCGAAAGAAATTCTCACTGATCAGGGCACTAATTTTATGTCAGACTGTATTCAGCAACTATATAAATTATTGAAAATTCGTTCAATTAGAACCTCAGTTTTTCATCCACAAACGGATGGGCTTGTTGAACGATTTAATCAGACTTTGAAAAATATGTTGCGCCGCTTTGTAGATCAAGAAAAACGCAATTGGGCTAAACTGCTTCCCTACTTGCTCTTTGCAGTTCGCGAGGTACCACAATCCTCAACGGGGTTTTCCCCGTTTGAGCTCTTGTACGGTCGGCAGCCGCGGGGTATCTTGGATCTCATAAGAGAAGGCTGGGAAGAACAGTCAAAGGAGTCTAAAAATGTAGTAAAATACGTGTTGCAGTTACGCGATCGCTTAGAATTAGTCGGTCGATTGGCACATGACAATCTCAAAGCGGCACAGCAGAAGCAGCAACAAAGCTACAATAAAAATGCAAGAATTCGGAACTTTCGACCTGGAGACAAAGTGTTGTTATTGTTGCCCTCATCGGAATCTAAGTTGTTTGCTAAATGGCAGGGTCCCTTTCAGGTTATTCGAGCAATTGGTAAAGTCAATTATGAGATCCGACAGCCTGGGCGTCGGAAAGAAAGTCAAATTTATCATGTTAATCTCCTGAAACCGTGGAAAGAACGGGAAGTCCATTTTATATCTCCTGTACAGGAGGGAGAGGATTTTGGACCCTCAATTGAGTCAGAGTCAGCAATTGAGGTCCCGATGGGGGAACAATTAACTCCTGATCAGCGTGAAGAGGTAAGCAATCTAATTAAAATGTTCAGTGATGTGTTTTCTAACGTGCCTGGAAGAACGCATTTGATCGAACATGCTATTATCACTCCGCCAGGTCTAAGAGTTAGACAGAGACCGTATCGCATTCCAGAGAGTCGGAGAGATTCTGTTCGAAGGGAGGTGGAGTGTATGTTGAAACTTGGGGTAATTGAACCTTCCCGAAGTGAGTGGTGTAGCCCAATAGTACCAATAGACAAGCCAGATGGGTCACTACGATTATGTATCGATTTTAGGAGGGTGAATGCTATCTCCAAGTTTGATGCATATCCCATGCCTCGAGTAGATGAACTCTTAGACAAACTGGGGCAAGCTCGGTTTATTTCAACTCTGGATCTGACGAAAGGATATTGGCAAATTCCATTAACGAAAGCCTCTCGTGAGAAAACGGCATTTTCAACCCCAGAGGGTCTTTTTCAATTTTGTACTATGCCGTTCGGACTTCATGGAGCGCCTGCTACTTTTCAGAGACTAATGGACAGGGTTTTACAACCTCATCGAGAGTATGCAGCTGCGTATATCGATGATGTAGTCATTTATAGTTCTTCCTGGAGAGAACATTTGACTAGATTAGAAGCCGTCTTACAGTCTCTGAGGAGGGCGGGGCTCACAGCGAACATGGCAAAGTGCGCTATTGGAAAAGAAGAAACTAAATATTTAGGTTTCATAATGGGTAAGGGTAGAGTGAAACCGTTGGTTTCAAAAGTCCAGGCTTTGTTGGATTCACCGGTACCTACCACGAAAACCCAGGTGAGATCACTGTTAGGGTTGGCTGGTTATTACCGCCGCTTTATTCCACACTTTTCCACTATAGCCGCCCCTCTCACTGATCTCACTAAAAAGAACGCTCCAAATAAAATTAAGTGGAGTGCAGAGTGTCAGACAGCCTTTGAATCTATTAAAACTAATTTGAGTCAGGCCCCAGCATTAGTAAGCCCGGATTTCAGCCGAGAGTTCGTCCTGCAGACAGATGCATCGCAGACTGGTCTGGGGGCGGTTCTGTCCCAGGAGAGAGATGGTATAGAACACCCGATACTATACATCAGTCGGAAGTTACTGCCCAGAGAACAGAGGTATTCGGTAGTGGAGAAAGAATGCCTGGCAGTGAAATGGGCAGTGGAATCTTTAAAATACTATCTTCTGGGACGACCCTTTGTACTCATCACAGATCACGCTTCTTTAAAGTGGTTAGACACGATGAAGGATTCAAACGCTAGGATTACGCGGTGGTACCTGGCGCTCCAACCCTTCGCCTTTCAAATAAGGTATCGTGCGGGTAAGTTACATCAAAATGCTGATTTTTTTTCCCGGGAGGGAGGTAAAAGGGAAGGGTTAGAGGTTTCCGAGTGTTCCTTCGGCTCCACTCTGAGGGGTGGGATATGTGATGAGTCAAAGGGGTTTCGGTCTGTGATTCAGCCTCCCGACAGTAGATGGCATCAAACCAACTCGGGACTTCCCTTACCAAGATCTCGTGACCATGGCAAAAGTCATCTTTTGAGGGGCGGCACCTTGGTGAGGGGCGGAAGTACGAGTATGTAACTTCCAGCCACTGGAGTCAAGTGAAGGAGAAGGACACGTGTCGGTTGGGGATTGGTGTTCCACTGACTACAGAGGCGGGACATTACATACTAAAGGGAACGTACTACTGTGTTCGGGGTTGGTCCGAAAGAAAAAGTAGGAGGAGTAACGGGTGAAGGGAGAGACTGGTTTTGTGCAGCGGGATTTTTGAAATACTAACATTTCTTTTGTCTTTTTTTTGTTTATGGTCACCACGAAGACAAATTAAAGACGAGTCATCAGTTTGTTTTGGATTTCACCCCTGCACTCCTTCCCTCACACCATTTTGTTTTTTTGTTTGTTATTTAATCCTTTTGTTGTGTATAGAAAATAAAAAATAAATTATTTTATTTCTGTACACATAAATTACTGTCTGGACATTCCATTTAATACACTCTCGCCTCACAGCCATATTAGATTTAAATAGATTTATTGAACATATAGGACAGCGAAGAAGCAGATTTAAGGCTGCCACACACCAGATGCGATGCAATTTTTTCACTGGCTGACAAGATACTATCGCAACGACATGACCACACACCAGAAGCGACAGAGGCGATGCAACAGATTTGAAAACTGCCAGATCTACAAAACCATTACAGATTGCTATAGACAAAACTGTGATCAAGACTAGTACATATTCGTCAACATGATATAGTAATTGAGTGTCATCTCTGACGGTGTTTTTTGAATGGCAAGTATTATGGTTTCCTCTCTCATTTTGGCTACTGCTTCACCCTGCTGGATCACGTGCATTGAAGCTGTTCTCTGACTAGTCAATTCCCTAGTTGTTGCACGTCAACGCAAAAAATAGGATTCAATCAGATTTATTTTGCCTCCCTCCAGTGTCTACTGGAAAAAGGATCAGATATTTCCTTTAACCTGATTGGTTATATAAGAGGTTTCTAATCCCTAGTAAAGGACTTCTAATGTTATCCTTGAAACTTTGTTAATTTTCTGTTCCAAATCAACCCATCAGAAAATTACTTTAGTAATTTATCTTTTTTCTGCTTGATGAAAGAAAATCTCTGTTCTAAATGTTGTCTTTCAATGTTGACTAAAGGCTGCTTCCCTGTGTCCTGTGTGTTCATTCCACCTATTTAACTTGAGCTGAGCAAATAAAGTAAAAACTTATTTGGTGCACCAGCAGTGATACAGTAACCGCAACAGCAAATAGTCTGAGGTTTGGATGGCAAGTTGCAGAAATTAAACAACTGGATGCAGGCTGGTTACTTTCTACTACAGATATATTTAATCACTGAAATCTATTTCACTAATAGATTTGTCTTAGGACTTACAGGTAACTTAAATGCTTTACAGAAATACACAAAGTTGCACTCAAATAACTGTACTTGCTTTGCAAATAACAAAGCATGTTGACATTTATGAACGAGGTTCCTGAACTGAAGATACACTGCATGTAAGTCGAAGATTAAGTGATGATACAGAATGTGACCCCAACAGTTATATATATATGGGGGGGGGGGGGATAAATTAGAAGAAATATTGAGGAACTTGATTTTAATATAGCAAATGTCTCTGAATTAACCATTTCTAACTGGGATATTGAAGCCTGAAGGCCACCAGACAACATACGGAATTCTGAAAACCGTATTACTTGTGGAATATTGAGGAAAATGTATGTATTTATTAAGAACTATAACTATCGCTATATTAAATTATTTATTTAACACTGCCATTTTGTAATAGAAATAGGACCCTCATAGGAGGGCTTTACCATCTGGTACGAGCCTTCTCATCACGTTAAATGCCTCGCCTTCAGCTTAGGACATTTCACTGCACAAGCAGAGCTTTACCAGACTTTGGAACCCTCTTCTTCAGGTTCTTGAGTAAATGAAATCAGTGCTGTAAATCTCTTAGGCAGCAATGCATAAAGACATTCATACATAAATACATGTATTGGTTTAGAAAAATAAAATAATCTAATGGAAAATACTGATTCTAAAAGTTCAATTCTTATATTCCAGCTATGTTTTCTTTAACCAGACCAGTGCAGAGCTGCTGCTTCTGTTTGCAGCGACCAGCTCCTCTTTCCTTAATTGACTGATGGGATGAGACACAGGCAAGTCTGAGTAAGTAAAGAACCGGCAACAACCTCACACTTTAAATAAATGAAGGGAATGGGAGATGAAAAGTAAATGTCTGATGTCTTGTTAATTTCGTGTTTTTGAAGTGTACTGTTGTCATTTATTTCCAGTGTACATAACACCTGCATAAAGCAACCTCTGCAAAAGGCATTGCAATTGTACATAACTGCTATCTACATTTGTTTTGTTTTCACAAAACAACAATATAAGTTTGTATAGTTATACTATACAAATAGTATGTATTTCAAGGTCAATTAAAGTTAAATTACATTAAAAAAATGATATGAAACCAGGACATTAACAGCATACAGTTTGACTACTTGTAGGTGTAGATTAGCTTATTATTAAACTTACATTATAGAGTCTAGAGTAATACAAGATTTATAAATAGTTTACAGGCTTATATTATGAAATTTCAATCAATTCTACATGCAATGACAGCCTTCAGATCATGCAAATAAATATAATGTCAAGTACATTATCCTGCAGTGGAATAAGCACAGTGGCACCACAGTGAATGCTAAATGATAAATCACACAGCCAAGTAGAACAGACAAATGTCATAACCCCAGTAGGACAATGGCACAGCTGACATCTGCTCCTAATTACTGAGACAGAGCCACTGTGCCGAGGCAATTACTAGTCACTTGTACAGTGTAGAACAAAACGGATTTAATCTGACTCCATTGCAAACAAAAATTAGTGATAAAGAAACAAACAGAAAAATACAAATCATCTTTTATTTTTTTTAAACACACAAAATAAACCATTTGCCTTAGACTCAACAATTGAAAGTCCACTAAGAACCATTCTGCCACTCAAATTTACTATCTAGTTACAGCGAAGACCTGCTGCACGTTGACAGGTCTTGGCCGTCGAAATTCTGACATTTAGACAGGCAAAAACGTCAGAATTCTTATTATCATTTTTATTTTATTATTTTTACTTACCAGGGTTACAGTCTGTAAGGAGTGAGCAGATAGACAAGAGAACCTTGGAGATGGTCAGTGCTGGGCTCCAGTTGTCTTTTAGGATATCCAGGCAGATCACTCCCTGGCTGTTAATATTACAGTGGTAGATTCTCGTTCGGAAAGTCACCTATGACATAAAAACAAAAAGTATTCTGAGATAAATAAACAAAAGCTTAACAACTGCAAGCAAGGTGTTGAAGGCTAATCTAGTCTGTCATGAACTTTCATTTGCTGCTTGGTAATTTCAGAATATGCTGATAGGAGACAAATTAGGATGAACCCGTCTGTAATCCCAGGGCCAAATAAGACCCTCTAGACATAGAGAAACAGCATATTCTAATAAATACGGCTGTCAAAATCAACTGTGAGGACAAATGTTTTCCTGATGTTGGAACAGGGCATTTGTGAAGTTGTTATTACTGTGTGCTTTTTATTTCTCAAAACAATCTGTGGTTAGAAATACATCTGTATTTTTCCAGTTCTAAATCAGTTATAATTGTATTTTTAAATGAATTTTTCATGTAGCATGCATTAAAAGTCCATGATGTTCATAAAGCATACAAATGTCTTAGCAGTCACAATTGTGACCGGTGGGATAATGTAGAGCATATAACCTATTGAACTTTTTTTTTTTTAGATTTACTTTAATTGAGGTTTTGGATATACTTGATCAAGATGATCCTGCAGAAGCTGCATGCAGTATTGCAATTATCCCTCAGGCTGAAACAGATGCTATAATCAGTGACTGTGACAGTGATGGGTCTGATTTGGATTATGCAGGTGAAATTGCTCATTTGCTGGCAAGACTCCTAAACTCAAATGCTGGAATATTTGGTTTGAAGGATATGATGAACGAAGAGACAGAGTTAACTGAAGAGCCCATCATCTCATTGCCGGCTACAGTTACATTACAGAATACCCTGTTGTACCAAATCAAAGACCAGAGCTTCCACTAGAAAATCAACTGCAGCTGATTCTAATCTTCCAGTTAGGTCCATCACAACCAACTCAAGTAATAAAAACCAAACCTTACACACAAACAAGAGAACAACTAAAGAACGTAAAAAATAAGGACCGTGTCTTCAAAAAATCAAAAACACCAGCTCCTTGAAATATTCCAGAACATGTGATCCAGAACATGTGACTCTCCTTCCAAAAACTGGATTGGGTCAAGGACCCAGTGTAGTTCTAGGTCTTGCTGAACAAGCTGAGGTACCTCAAGGATGCAAATTCACACATGACAACCTTTTCACATCCTTCATACTTCTTGAAGAGATGACTAGACGTAGATATGGAAGCTCTGAGTCAGCAAGAACAAATTGTTTGTTTGATGTCCCTTTCAGACCTTTGAAGGAATTTGAGAAGACACCCAGAGGATCTGCAGAAGTTTTGACTGAAGGAGAGAAACTGCTTGTCAGGTGGAAAGACAACAGTGTTGTCACAGTGGCAACAAATGTAGAAGACAGATATTCTGAAGTAACTGTTAAATGTTGGAATAAGGAAAAACATGCCCATGACAAGATCCCACAACCAAGATGCATCTATCTACTCCTATAACCAACATATGGGAGGTGCAGATCTCCATGATCTCCAGGTCTCCAGTTACCGACTCACCATTAGATCGAAAGTGGTGGTGACACATCTAGGCCTGGTCTAGCAATAGTGCTCTAGTGAACAGTTGGCTGTTCTCCAGGGACATCGTAGGTGTTGACTGTGAACGTCTATGCTTCCAACGTACTTATACACAGAGTCTGCTACTTCGTTTTGGGAACAAACCAAGAGGACATGGAAGAATATCATCACTAACTGCAGCAGTAGTTGAATCTGCAAGGTTTGACAACACCTCTCACTGGCCAATCAACTCAGGCAATCGATTCCTGAGATGCCGTGTATGTGACTGTCGTACACCCTACTATTGTGAGAAGTGCGTGCTTCAAAAAGTTTCATGTGCAGTAAAAAATGAGAATGCAAACTTCAAGGGAATTGTGTTGGAATTATCTTGACATGTCATTGTAAACTTTTTTTTTTACAGTTTCATGTCAATAGTAACTGTAAATGTTGATAATGTTTTGTTGAAGCCATATGTTAAACTGGAACCTAACATTTGTCTTTAAGCCTCAAAATTATTTGCTTTTTGTTAAAAACTGAGACCATCAATGTAAAAATCCTGGAGCACTGACAAGAAGAATTTATATGTGAGAGGTCATGTAAAGAGGTCATAAACTGAGAATTTTGATCATAAAATACTTGTGCATTTTACTTATGCATTTTCCTGATTGACTTGATGTTAAGATGTTGTTTCTATAATGTTAATTTGAAAATGGAATTAATATTTTGCATTACAGAGGGATTTCAAATTTATATTTATGTTTGTTTGCACTGTACACTGTACTGACACTGTTTGTTCCCACTGGTCACAATTGTGACCAATAATAAAAGATACCTTTTCACAAACTTATCACATTTTATTTTTTAAACTGATTTAGATTATTTGAAAGTGTGACCTATAGAATATAATTCCTGTAGTTACATGTCAGGGAAAAATTTGGGAACAAATGGGTTTACAAAAACACAACATTGTAATGGAAATTGATAGCACTACCTTAAACAACAAATACATTTATTGACAATGAATTCATAATCACTAAATATTATGTCAGTAATATTCATCAATGTTTTTATAACAAATACATTTTATCTTTCTTGTGCAGTACGACAATGTGTAAATATTGTTTCTGTGAACTAACTGTTTTAAAAAGAAAATCTTTCTGAAGCAGGCCCGTCAACATTTGTAAGACAAGATGCACAATCTGCTTTGATGTCTAAACAATTCTTTCGTGTTTGACTGTGCAGTTTTATATTACAGAGCAGTACATGCCATCCTCCTGTCAAACAATTATGTCAAAAAGATGGTATGGGAAAAACGTGTTCATTTTGTAACTTCAAAATATGTTCTTATACAATTTCAGCAGTATGCTGTTAGAATAATAATATGCAAACTAAAGTGACATTGTACTGTACATTTTCATTGACAACAAGAATTGTTGCCATCATGGTGCTACGCATTTAAAAAACAACAATATATATTATATATTTACAGTATAATCGTAAATCTCAAAAAACTACTCACTTCTAAATCTTTTGTAGTCATTTTTGTATTACTTTAGTATAAATACATGTTAATTTGGATTCATATGTTGTTTTTTTTCTGACTTTATGTGAACGAAAAGACACACATTTGCCCGTTTTCCCATTGGAAATAGTGATATTTTGAAATATCACTGTCCTGGTCACAAAAGAAAAGTTTGTGGGGAATAATAGCCATTTTCTATACTTTTGAGGCATAAGCAATTAGGAAATAACACTTACTACCCAGGAACAAAAATTGTGTTACATAGTGTAATAACCAAATTAATACAAATACCATACAGAAACATTAACACAGGCAACTTTGCTTTAAATTTACATAAACATACTTGTCCAATAAAACTGCTTCCGGTATTCAAGTTCAGTGCTGAATGAGGCTTCAGTTTACTTCAGTCAGTATCCAGAGCTGTTCAAAGATGCCGAAAACAATAAAAATCACCCCTAAAGATTGGGTTAACGAGTTTGGCAAGGGCAAATGTCACGTCTATGGTAATGTGCTGTTTTGTACTTCATGCAACAAGGCTGTAGATTACACTCAAAGACAGACGATTGTAGAACACATGGGAAGCACTAAAAATAAATTGAATGAAAGAAAACTTAAATAGTAGGGATTCTTTTCATCTCATGACAATCTGGCTGGAGAATGCTGTAGCTCTATTTTACAATAGCCACCCAGATGATGACGACTAACTCTGAGTTTTTATATATATATATATATATATATATATATATATATATATATATATATACTATAATAGATATATAAACTTCAATTTTACAAGCATGTTTGTTTTATTGATTAATGGCACTGGTAAGCTTCTAACGTGCTTAATATAATAATAATGAATAATAATGACAATGATAATAATAACGAGTAAACAATAGAGTAGTTTAACAATAGTGTTTGTAAACAAAGACGTTATTCATGTAAGTTAAACAAATATGCATAACCGAGAAAAAACATGTGTAACGTAAATGATATGAATGTTTACTGTAAATGGAATGAATGGTAAATAATATAGTTTATTTTTTAATAAAATGATTCCAGTTGTAACTGGTCATTGAATAATTAATTATTATAGTAGGGCTAGGTTGTCATTCGTGAGCTTGTCTTGTGAATGTCAATCATTGTATATACAGCTTGTTTGTCATTTGAAATCTACTGAAGTACCCATTACAAAAATAAATATTTATACCTGTTAACACTAGCAAGTTGCTGTTTCCTGCATTCTAAATACCTCTACGTTCTTACTGGAAGAATGTGATTGTGGATGGGGGTAAGTTCGTATCGTAAAAATTGCACTTCACCACATTTAAGGCCTGCTTTTCAGTCACATATGTGAACTCGCAAAGGCGCCTTAAACTGCAAATGTAAGCGGGGTTGCAGACTGAAATATGCGGAGGCCCTGAGCTAGCACAGTAGTGTGAACGAGATCTAAACTAATCTGGTAGGCATTACAATTCAAAATGAAAAAAGTAATTAACAATATTAAACACAACATTACAGACTCCAGGATAAATCATCCTCACTTCAAATCCCATACTAACATTGCCAAGAAAACATCACAGTGAAAACGTGAACTCAGCTTACATTTCAAGCCTGAAAAGGGAAATGCAGATAGAAGAAGGGGGCACTGGTGGAAGACAGATCTCAGCTTGTTTAACAGGTCAAACAAAGCTCAGCATTTCCCCACAACCTATATAACCTTTACAAGACCCTATCTTCCTTAAAATGACAATGTATAAAGCGCAAAACTGACAGGTGGTCACAGCACAATCCATTCATAGTGATGTGACAAGTTGAGCTTAATGCCATGAGTCCCAAGGGTCTCTTGATGGTGCCCCGCTTTGCTAATATTTAATCCTCGTGCTCTGGCTCTGAAAGCAGGTGGTCTGAGTCATGCTTCTGACAGGGAGCACTCTGAGCCCTAGGGTGGGCTAAACCTCTGCACAAGAAGCAGGCCAAGCATATAATGCCATTTGCTTAAAAAAGATCCTGCTTGGCTAATTGTTTAGATGCACGGGCAAGTGCTTTGGGGATGAAGTGTGTGGCTTTTATGAGATAGACTCATTTTTTCAACAGAATTACAGTCATGGAATTTAAAAGCTTCATATAATAAAAATAACCCTAATAAATCTATATTCTGTTTTTGACTTTACAAACAAAGGCATTAACCAAAACATTTGTCAGTTTCTCAGTAGATTCCTTAGGTGCACAATGTGACTGGGGCTCTACTTTTACCTAAGTTATATGTTGTTGACTTATAACCAATAGAGGGACCTCATGGCTTTAATTCTTTGTGCTTCTGTCATATTACCACATTGCTTCCTTTGATATCTGGATTGTCTGTTGACTTTCAAGTTATAAGCATAGCTTTTAAACACCATTTTAATTACATGTATTCTACTGATGTGTTAATTTAAGCCCTGCTCTTCTGTAACTAAGGGTATCTCTCACATTAAATTTCATACATCTGTGGCATCTATAGCTAGAACTGACTATATCAGTAACATATGTACTTTTTTTAATGTTAAATACTAAAAAAAAACATGTTTTACACAAAATAGTGCCAAAGCCGAGGATTTATAAAAATCTGTCAGTAAAACACTGTGCCTCAAGAATTAAACAGTAAGTAATTTATTGAAGACCACAAGCAATACAACCCCAATTCCATCATAAAGGCAAATGTCTGACAAAAAGGAGTGTAACTCATTGTAGATATTTACTATTCTGTGTTAAAGTGGTAGTGTACTGTACAATTCTTGATTTTAATAACATACTCTTGCAGTCCTATCATTGTGGCAAAAGTGTAATGCTAATGTCATAATGAACTGTGTAACAATTGTTTCCCTTAACCTGACCTAAGCACTCTTTTGTACAGGAATAAAGGATGATTCGATCAGCAACCACAACCCTATCTGTGCTCTCATTTCACCTTGCAGTTGACAGATCTGTAAACTACTCCATTACAATAATCCCTAGATAACTTTAAATAGGTAGTTTATAATAATCTCAAAAGCAATTGCAAATAAGATTTGCCGTTTCTGTCATAAATGTGCTTTCTAACCATTTTCTAAACTAAGGATAAGGAGACACTATGGAATTGCCCACTTAAACACTGATAAGAGTTTAGCTATAATCATATGGAATCTGAACAAAGAATAACAAATATTTTAATACAGTCACTGTTTTTTTTCTGATAGAAAGGAATAGGGTAGGTTGTGCAATCACAGTAAATGGTTAATGGATTAAAGGTGTCAGCTGATGTCAATATTGTGTGCAAATATTGGCATTGTTAGGGATTTGCAATCTAAAAGTGATAGCTTGTATGACTTTGACTCAGCATGGTGTTGAAGATCGATGTCTTCCCCAGTTATCTATGTTATTTATTTAGGAAAAGAGATCTTGTAGAACCAGGAAGTACTGATCCATCAGTCTACCCTCAATAACCTGTTAAATTGGGGGAATCAATCACAAAATGTAAATTAGAGTGTCTGATTTAGTAATGGCAGTATTTCTAGTCCTTACAAAGTTCCTGGAAAACTGAAATTTTTATCTAGTATCGTATCCAATTCATCATCAAGCTGAGTGTGTTCTCATGCCAGTAGCTATGTATATGAAAGCTGCAGTAGAATGAAAACAATCTCCTAGCTAGTCTGTCAATGAGAATGCTTCAAGTCATGTTGGAAACACCACAGCACATTATTATTACTGTGATTTACCGATACAGTACAAAGGGCTGGATTTATCAATAAAACCCAAAATACTATTTGCATAGTTTTTGTGAATTGAAAATCAAACTATTAATGTTATAAAACTGTAACAAACACTTTATTTGAACCACCTTGTTAACCTTGTGTAACAGTTCGATTTATTTTCACAAAAAAGGTTGTGCAAATTGTATTTTGATACAAAGACATTGAGAAATAAGGCCCTTTATATTGTATCAGTAAATCTCAGTAGTAATAGTGGACTGTGGTATTTCCAGCATGGCTTAAGGCTTTCTCACTGACAGAAGAGCTAAAAGATTGTTTTCATTCTACTATATTGGCATTGCATGTTTTTGCAGCTTTCATATTACAGAGAGCTACAGGCACAAGAATGCATCAGATTGATGATTCATGAAAAATTGGACATGACACAAGATAGAACATTTCAGTTTGAATTGAATAAGCTCCTCTATCCAGGTAAAAACACAGGAGACCTGTCCTGTGCGAAAAAAAAAAAAACTTTTCAAGTTACTAAATATATGTAAAAATGTAAGGGTATCAAAACACACAGACAATCTGAAAAAAAAACCTCTGAATAACACAATATTATTAACACTTAATAACTTCAGCTAAAAATGTCCTTAGCAAGTTTCATTACAATTACACCTCCCACCTTTAAGAATCAAGATAGTGAATCAATCCCTTTCCCATTAGTCACCAGATGATTGGAACACGCTTACAACTTATGAACCTTCAGATAATTGCCATCTGTCTTGGTTACTTCAGCGTCATTATCTTGAGATAATCTAGCATTTTATGTGGTTGCCTACATTAATATAGAAGATTTATAAATTGCTTTTATGTGTTTCTTATTTATTGCAAGCTGCTTTACAGGACCCTGTGGCAAAGTGGGTAAGTGTGTGCAGGTGAAGGTAATACAGCAGTGCAGAAGAAACAGACAGACAATGACACCCAGGTGCAATGGTGCTTATTGTTTGTATTTTGTCCAGAGCCTGGGGCAAATAGCAGTAAACAATAATGAAGTGAAGTCATACAGTTGCATGTATCACTTTATCTATAATCCCTGGGTTTGACCCGTAACCCGTCCTTTATACACAAATATGTAACACAAAACACATTACAGGTTCTTTAGTGAGTGAATTAGTGCTTGTGGTGCAAATACAGAGCTCTGTGAAACAAGGGAAGTGCTGGTGTCTGGTTTTGATGCTGGCCTTCGGCTACAGCTCCGGATTGAATTAGTAGTCTAAATAATAAACAAACAGTATTTAAGTAAGACAGTACAAACAAACAAGCACAACACTCACGTTTTTCACAGGTTTCTCCTTCTAGGTTGTTTCAAACCATTTACAAAGGAAAAGATCACTTGATTACGTCCCCTATTTATACCCTCCCTCATGTCCCCTTGGTTAACAAGCGCATCCCCTCCTCCAATCCGCCGATGCCACACCGTTTCCCGTTTGGGTCATTGAGTTTGTGTACCATAGCTCCATCCTCGTTCTAGATGGCCGACTTAAACTAACCCAGAGAAAAAATTGTCATGCCATTTAGTCCAGGGTACCCTTTAAAAAGCGCCCTCGCAGGTCAAGAGGGAGATCGAACACAAAGAGTCATTCGATCTCTGTCACAGACCCCTTATAAATAGGATACTACTGGCCCTATATAAAAGCGGTGTGTCAGATTTTCACAATTACTTTGCAGTTGCACATTTATCAAAAGTCTTTAACATATACATGTGTTGCATACAGTCTAGCACATTTTAAATATTTAACCAATGATCTTGCAACAACTGTCATGCCAAGATTGTATTTCCTGCAACTCACAACGCCACTGTCACTTAGAAAAAGGGATGAGTTTTTGCCTGCACAAAGGCAGACATGCATGTTCTATTATTTGTCTAAAAAATACAAATTGTAATATAAAAGCTATGCCGTAGTCATGGACTCGTCTGCTATCTTTCCTATAATGTTAGTATAATGATGGTCTGGGGTTTCAGCTGGCTTATCTTTCCTACAGCATCACTGGGGATTGGTTACCACATCATTTAAATAAAAACGAATGAAGTCAGATAAAATGGAAATGTCAATATCAATTAAGGAATGTGCAGCTTTGAAATTACCAGGATGTATTGCTTCAGTCTATTAGTGATTATAGAGTATATTATACAACAGTGAACACTTGCAAAGCTTCTCACCAATTACAGGTGAGAACAAACAACCAGTGATACGGATCCTGAAAATTAGGTGTTACAAGCAACTTATCAGTTAAAGACTTTGTAGCACTTACTGGTACCATGTATTGCTGCATTGTGCAAGACCCAGACAATACATAGCTTTCAGATATACAGGTTTACTCTGTCTATATTTTTCACATGGTCTTGCATCTATGCCTTTATAATGTAATGTTACAAGTCTGGGTAGAAAGGCTTTGAATTTTTGTTCTCCAAAAAACAAAAAACAAAAAGGATTGGTGAAGATTGGTGAAAAATAATAAAGGTGTTCACCATGTTGAGTGTGACAGACACTATCAGTGTATAAGTCCCCATTTTTAAAATGAGGACCCTAAAAAAACAAATCTACCTGATAAAACAATAGAATTAACCTTATAAACCTGTGTCAACTTGTGTCATTCAGTATCTGAGAATACAGCTATCAGTGTTACACCTTTAGTGTGCTTTTTCCAGTGCTACTAAATTTGATACAACCTAAAAATTATTTCACATGCTTGCACTAACAGCAAGCTGCCGACGTGTGTGGCCCAAATGAAGATTTTTATTCCAACACCTTTTGGACTGTTCAATTATACAATGGAAATTTTAAGTCAAAGCTGCAAGAAGGTATATTTGAGGTATTGTACTTCACTTACCTTGGGTGGTTTGAAAGGATAGTCGGGTGAGAATGTGATGTCCAGGAAGAAGACGCCCCCCTCGTACACTGATCCAGGGGGTCCCAGGATTGTCGACCTCCATTCATAAATGTTATCTCCCTTAGGACCAGCACTACAATAGAGACAAAAAAATCAATTATATGGTGGAGTTATTTTAATTGAACCAAAATAGTAATGAAGTTGTCAATTCACAGACAGACCCAATAGATACACTACATATCCATATTTTGTATGAAACGGCCATTAGTTACTGTAAAGGCTGTTAATTATTTACAAAAATGCTGGTACAGAACAAAAAATATATATTTATTATTACTTAGTTAATTTCTACATTTGTGATATTGGGTTGTCCTAAACAGCTGAGCAGAGATACAGCTTGAACTGTATCTGTTTAAAAAAACAGTACAGTGGGTAACAGATACATTGTGGAAGTGTAATGCCTCCTTTTTATACTCTTTCTGTAGTTTTTTTTAATGCATGTAAAACAGTGGAGGAGGATTACAATTTTACCATATCCATAATTAGTGTCGTGCAGACCAAGCTAATCCATTTAAAGTGATCACATCCATAATCACATGCTTTCACTTAGATCTGCTGTTTTGACATTTAATATCCACAACAATACATGGCTAAATTATCTGATAAAATGCAATCATTCCAATGCATTAATATAATATACTGTCATGTAAAATGTTATTCATACAAACTATCAATCTATTAGTGTATTTATTCTTGGCATAATTAATGGTTCCTGTTGACACAAGCCATCACATGACTGGCAGGTAAACAGCAATTCAACAGAAATATTTCTGTTGAAGCCTGCTGTGAAGGCTTTGCTATCAAGTACTGTAATTCACCATTTTACATCAGCAACCTTCATATGTGCTTTCAAATGTATAGTTATGTGCAAAAAGTTGACACTTTAATGCTAAACCTGCACTGATTTAAAAAACAAAACACAAAAGAAAATGACAAGTTTGTTTATACAAAATACGCAGAAAATACCTTAGGTGCAACATTAACAGTTTTTGTTCCCTTTAAAATCTGGTGCAAACTGTGCAAAAGAGCAAACACTTTTGAAAATCAGGCCTACACTATGCAGTAGAGTACAGTACCACTGCTCTAATTCCTGGAAGCTGTTTTCAATATAAAGTCAATTCTCACTATGACAAACTCATATTAAATTCATTTCCTGAAACTACGAATTTTCTACATGGTCCTGGCCAAATTGCTTATTGTAAATTTCTTCTCATAATACGAATTCGCTTAACATGAATTTCCTGTTTGTGCGAATTATTCTCAAAGAAACATTTTGGATGTGCATTCTCTCCGATTGACTGGAAGTATAAAACAATCCCTGTGATATGCAATATGTTGTTGATTTACAAAGCTTTTTATATATACCAACTGTTTAAGACATTTTTATTGCAGGTCTGATTTCATATACTTAAATACTGCTACTGCAAAAGCTGTAAAACCTACCAATATAAAAAATGTATTATGGCAAATTTGCAAAGTAATTTTGACAGTTTTTATGCCCAGAGGAGTGTGACCAAAAACAACACCAGGCTGCGATTATTTTTTGTTTCTTTTGTAATATAGTATTCCCTTTGTGTGAAATCTACCGTTTATGGCACTGGTACACTCATGTAGTTAAAGGATTTGCTACAAGATTTCAAGAGAAATATCCCTGCAAATGAGATTTGTACAAAAACTGCCGATGAACATGTGTAACTGCCAAATACATATGCATTTTCAGATGAACATGACTGTTGAGTCTATAAACGTATACCCAATCATTCCATTGAAGGTCACACTGCATCAGCTTGAAAGCAGCCCTAAGAATTTTAATTTGCCCACTTTGCAGTTTACATTAACCTTTGAATAATAAAGTGAAACTGAGGCTGCTGTCAGGGAAAATAAGAGAAGCAAGCAAGTAATTAATAACATTTTCATGGCCCATGCACAACAACAGAGAGCGGTCCCAGGCTTTTGGCAAAGCTTTTGGGGACTCAACTGAGCATTAAGGAACAAATTGTAGTCATTGAAAATAAAGGAGCGGCCACTTCAAACCTGAATCTTAAATAAACATAAATTACGCACATTTGCTAATGAGCAGAACACTTAGCAATTGGCAAATTAGGTTTTTGTTAACTTATAGGTCTTGATTCTTGCAAGTACAAAAAGAAGAATTCACCTTGTATCTAGTTTTACAACCAGAGGGTCTGAGGCCAAAAGAGTGGAGCCAATGGTAAATAAGCGGACTGTGTTGGCTTCCAGGCTATAGCTATAATAACCACTTATCCAGCTTCCCTTGATAAGCATTAAAGGAAAATCAAAACAAGTACAAAAAAACCCTCAAATAATTGTAGACTAATGAATGGTTAAACATCAACCTCATAGCTTGACTATATTACACTATACAGCTGCAGTTGGCATCTCTGGTTATGGAGTGTTGTTCCTTTACAAAAACAAACCATCACCCACTACTTTGTATATACTGTATAAAGTCCTAACCGTAATGCTTTAATATAAATTATAAATACTGTTGTTTAACTAATAAATACACCCTCCCTGACGTTTTACATATTTGTACAGACAGAAAATCACAAATAGTCATCTCAGATAATTAATGAATTTAAAACCTACTGAATTTTACAATCCTACAGCCTCATCGGTTTTCAAGCAAATCGTACCTTTCGTGCGCTTTGACATAGACTGAATGATTTTTTGTTCTCAAACCCTAAAAGATAAAATGATAAAGCATGTTCTTATGATCTTAGCATGCTCACTTTTTTTTGTGAAAAATACAAAGAATTTACTCTAGTTTAAAGCCTTAAAATAAAACAATAAAATAACAAAGGGGGATATTTAATTGATCCAGCTAGTGTTTTACAGTTATTTACTGAGAGAAATACACAAAAAAGACTAGTCAAAACACTGTATAGTAAAGCTGAAACATATATTCAACATTACAATACGGTCACAAAATAACCTGAAAAATTGCTAGTTGGCATCACAAAAAAGTGTAAATAAAAGTAATAAGGTATTTATTTTCTTCACAAAAGGTATATTGAAAGGTGCTGTGCTTCGGTTTCGGTAGATCAATGATGGTTCCATATTTAGAAATTACAAACTCCATACATGCTTGTGGCAAAGTGCCCGCCCCTGTGTGTATTTGTTGTGTGTTAATGTTGGTGTATAGTCATTGGTACACGGGATATAAACTGGTCTGTGTAACACGAGTGTTTAAATGTATATTTGTATTTAGGCACAAGGATTGCACAGCACTTCACGTGCAAGTAAAATGTAATAATATGTGAGCACGGGGAATTGCACTTTATTAATTCACATGCAGTTGTACCACGACTCCAATTGAATGATTGATTAGCAATCGAGTCTCGGTACAGCTGTATAAAAGCTGCATGTTTTCACCCACTCTGGGTTGGGTGTTCAGTGAGTGAAGAACGGGACTGGAAACGGAGGTAATAATAAGAATAAAATAATAATGTCAAGTAAAATATCTGCTCACCGTGTTTGTTTAGTATAGTCCGTTTTGTTTGTCTCTTTATTTTGGCTACGAGTGCCATGTCCTGTGTTTTTGTTTGTCTTACCACATTTATTTTCTGGCTGTCTGTTCATTTATTAAATGCTGAGCGAAAGCATTCGCTCAGCTCCACCAAACTCCACCTCTCTTGTTTCCGATCTGATTTCACCCACTCCGGCCGTCTTTGTGACAACGCTTTAAAATGAGGCTTTTTGAGTAATGTCTTCTTTCTTGCCACCCATCCATACAGGCCAGCTTTGTGTAGGGACTGGCTTATTGCTGATGTGTGAACACTGACTCCCATCTCAGACACAGAACTTTGCAGATCTCTCAAGCCCATTGTTGGCTTTATAGTGACATCCTGAACCAGTTTCCTACTCGCCTGGCTGCTCAGTTTGGGAGGGCGACCTTCTTCTAGGTAGTGTCTGGGTGGTGTGATGCATCTTCCACTTCTTAATGAAGGACTTCACTGTGCTGAGTGGTATAATCAGCACCTCTGAAATGTTCTTGTACCCTTCTCCTGCTCTGTGCCTCTCTATCACTTTTTGGAAAAGCTCCTTGGTCTTCATGGTTGCTTTGTTGGATCACTATGTAAGTTGCAGCTTGAAAATCTTTATATACCTGAGGGAAATTATCTACAAGTTCAACCACTTTGAGTACACACAGGCTGAAATCATTTCACTAATTTTGTGACCTTTCAAACAAATCATTTGCACCTGAGCTAATTTAGGGCTGCAGTAGCAAAGGGATTGAATACTTCTGCAAACCACTGTGTGTGTACATACATACAAACAAACATACATACATATACATATATATATATATATATATATATATATATATATATATATATATATATATATATATATATATATATATATATATATACACACACACACACACACACACACAACTGGTCAAAAGTTTTTGAACAACCCCATTTTTCCAGTTTTTATTGAAATTTAAGCAGTTCAAGTCCAGTGAATAACCGGAAATGGTACAAAGGTAAGCGATAAACTGCCAGAGGTTAAAAAAAAAAAGTTTAGGTTACCAAAAACTGAAAAATAATGTACATTTCAGAGTTACACAAAAAGGCCTTTTTCAGGGAACAAGTAATGGGTTAACAACTTACAGCTGTTCTGCAGCAATGGAAGTAAATTAAGCCTTGAAAGTTGATGCTAACAATTCCTAAAGGTGTACCAACTTTTGTTGATTACTGACAAACCCTCTGTTTGTATAAAAGCAGTGTTGGAACAGACCGTGTTACTACATCCTCTTAAGCATTATTTTGACAGTATTGTACTGCAGGAAGTAATATATTGCTATCATAATGGCGAGAAAAAGGCAATTAACAAAGGAAGACAGACAGACCATTATAATCCTTAAAAGTGTAGGTCTTTCCTTTAGAGAAAGCCAAGGTGTTAGTGAGTACAGTTTCCTACACCATCAAAAGGCACTTGGTAACTGGAGGAAACTCTGACAGGAAGAGGTCTGGCAGACCCAAAGCCACAACAGAATCAGAAGTTTCTGAGAGTCAACAGTTTGCGTGATAGGTGGCTCACAGGACAAAAGCTTCAAGCACAGCTTAACACTGGTCGAAGTAAGCAAGTCACAGTTTCAACTGTGAAGAGAAGACTTCAAGCTGTAGGATTGACAGGTCGAGTGGTAGTAAGAAAGCCATTGCTAAGATGGCAAAATAAGAAAAAGAGACTTTCCTGGGCCATGAAGCACCGCCAGTGGACTACGGAAGACTGGAAGAAGGTCTTATGGACCGATTAATCAAAATTTGAAATCTTTGGTTCATCATGCAGGGTTTTTGTATGCTGTCGAGTAGGTGAAAGGATGGTTCCTTGGCTTGTGACACCAACTGTCAAACATGGAGGAGAAAGGGTGATGGTCTGGGGCTCTTTTGCTGGATCCAGAGTCGGCGACTTGCACAGAGTGAGTGGCTCCCTGAACCAAAACGGCTACCACAGCATTTTGCAGCGCCATGCAATACCCTCTGGTATACACCTAGTTGGCCAGGGGTTCATCCTACAGCAAGATAATGACCCAAAACATTCCTCCATGCTATGTCAGAACTACTTTAGAAGAAAAGAACAAGACGGTAGGCTTCAATTCATGGAATGGCCAGCACAGTCTCCAGACTTAAACCCCATCGAGCTGGTTTGGGATGAACTGGACAGAAGGGTGAAAGCAAAGCAACCTACAAGTGCAACACATTTGTGCGAACTTCTGCAACAGTGTTGGGAAGAACTTTCCGAACAATATTTGATTTCCATTGTCGAAAGAATGCCACAAGTGTGTTCGGCTGTTACAGCTGCAAAAGGTGGCTATTTTGATGAGTCAAAAATTTAGATTAAATTTTGTTAAACAAAACAATTCCATGATTTCTTTTTTTATCTCCAATTGTTTATTTGTTCTATGCTTTAATTTCAGAGTTCACTTAGACATTAAACTGCGTAAATTTCAATAAAAACTGGAAAAATGGAGGTGTTCTAAAACCTTTGACCAGTAGTGTATATACAAAATTTAGATAATTTATTTATCATCATGGAATCAAAGGAACTACAAAGTGATATGTAATTATTCAGCAGGTTCTATTTGAATTCATGAAGCATAACTAGTTAATTCTATAGTGATCCGGGACAGTGGCTAGGATTTTGTTTCAGGAGTGGATGGAGATTTTTTGTTGATGGTGAATAACAGTAACATAGCAAAGATTTAGTTCCGTGGGGCTGGGGGTCACCAGCATTTTGTTTTGGGGGGGCTGCTGATGATGGATCAAGATTTTTGCCTATGGCTGACATTTTTTTATTGTCCCACGTAGTTGAATCATTCATTTCGGGGGGGGGGGGGGGGGGGTTTAAACTCCTAAAACCAACCCCCCTAGGCACGTCACTGATGAGGGGTCCCCCCAGTTGCTAATCCAGTTAAAGCGCTGCTGCTGGGACAGCAGGATGAGTCGCACAGCTTGGATGGTGCCAGTTTGTGTCCGAGCTGTTCAAAGAGGCCAAACTTTGCTGGGGACTCTGAAGGTGTGTCACATTGGCTCTGACACTCCCGGGATGGGGGAATGGGGGGTGGGAAACTGACAGGGATTCCTTCTCCTCATCACATAACAGCGAACCTTACTGGCCAGACACATTAAGAGTGGATAAAAGCAGGGCTGATCGCTGTTCTACAGGATCGATAGCCTGCCCAACTCCGATCTGAATTGCTTGCCATAAAAGCGATTTCAGCTTTAGGCTTGTGAGATCACTGCAGTGAGGAGAAAAAACTATTGGATATTCCAAATTGGGGGGAAAAATAAATACAAACAATAACTTGTCATGTTAAATTAAATAAATAAATACATAAATAACAAAAATTTGGAATCTCCAATTATTCTATTGTCTGCTTCCAATTGTGTGCCGCCCCCTTGGAGCTCCCGTCCACGGTCTGCAGTGGAATAGCCTGACCTCCAGGCTATGGGGCGCATCCTGCACTCCACATGGAGTGCCTTTACCGGATGCACCACTCGGGAGCCCCCACTAAATTACATTCTAATAGTGAAGCAAAACTCAGAGGAGAATGAACATCAGATGTGGCCTTTTACCTAAACTTAACCTAACACCATAGGAATAATGGTGTTTTTACAAAATATTATGGAAGATTAAAAAAGACAAACGTGATTTAAAAAAGCTTCATGATTCATAATTTATTTAAACCCTTTCATACCAATGGAAACTTAAGTGTACAACATCTGGAGGATTCCAAAATCTGCTTTTAATTCACAAGATGGTGCTTTTTTGAGTTATTAAACAGTAAACGTAAGCTGCAGTTTTACTGTATTGGCAATTTTTACTTTTTTGAAACCCACCCCTCCTTAGTGGGAGAGTGCTTTTGGGATCAGCTGTGTAGATTGCCCATGGCTGCTGTCTGTCACAGACTGTTTCACTAGGATTCTGGATAAGTCAACTAGAGACTGAGCTTCCACCATCAGCCGTGCTGCAGTGCAGCAAGCACACCAAAAGGGAAGGAAATTAAAACGGAGACTAGGAGGTTTGAATTTTGAAAACAAACTCTACTTATTCTTAAAAGTTGGAATTATTGTTCTGTATTTACAACAGGCATCCTTTAAAAAAAAAAAGAGCAGCATTCGTCAAAATCGGATGTTACAGCTACACGTCTTGCTACAAGAAACAGATGAAAACAAGTAATTTCATCAAAAAAAAAAAAAAGCTAACCTTTGAACGGTGTATGTGAATAACTTACATTTTTACGATCTTGGTAAGAGAGTTAATTAAATTACAAAACATGAGAGTTTTATTGTAATTGTAATTATTTGCCTTGAATTATGGTGATTACATGATATGCTACTGCCAGGAAAGTATTTAGACTGTTGTATACATTTTCCAGGAACAGGCCCTGTTACACACACAGATCTAGCGTTCACTCCCCTTACTCTTCATGTATATAAATAACAAATTATACATTTTGTTACATCACCCTGTTAAAAGTTTACCACGATAAATTTGCATGGTTTTGCAGTTTACTTCTACAATGTATTTACCAACCACAGCTTTTGGTATTTGCCATCCTTTACAATGGTAACTTATTTTTTTATTTATATTTTTGAATATAAACCAGGAGGGCTGTAGATTATAAATTCAGATACAGATGTAAAAATTTGTTACATGATGAATACATGATGGTACTGGAACTAAGAATAACTCAGTGAAATAATTTTATCGGATGATGTTACACTTTTTTTTTGCAAAGTATATTGATTTTGCAGACTTGTCATTTTGGCCTGTGATTTATATCTAGAGCTTACTACACTAATAAAAACAAAACCGAGGTTTGCAAGCTATGCTTTCCGTTAGTGTTGCACTTCCTTGGCCATTTCAACTGAAATGTGAAATTGTCCTTACCCCTGACTTTCACATTACCCAATCAGCGGTTTTCTCTATTGACTGGCATATTTCCAGACAGTAACATCTTTGACCCAAAATGCTTCGGTTAAACGAAATAGAAAGTGAAGCAGTACCAGAATTCCTCAGAATAAATAATGGAAACTGAGAAATGTTTTAACCTAGTGTAGTACCAGAATTTAATAGAAAAAAAAACTTTCAGAACTTATAATTTGAGACCAAAGGAAATGCAAAAAACGTAAGATCTTTACAATGAATTATTTTGCTAGCTACAAACACTATAAATCTACACATTATTGAAGATGTTCATAATCTATTTTCAAAGCTCTGTTGACAAAACAAATAACTTTGCAATGGAATTAGCGGTGTACCGATGATGAGATTTATCTGTTGTTTCTGGTTCAGCAAACAATCACTGATGACAAACCTATTAATATATGAACAACATTGCTCATCAGTCACTGAGGAAGGTGTGATATAGAGGTTGCTTTCACCTACCTATTCCCATCACTAAACGGAATGCATATATGTTGCTTTAAACTGAGCAGTAAAAACAGAGTGCACCAATTGCAGTAAATATATTATTTTTAATACACATAAATCCCACTTAAACAACTCAAAACACTGTATATTAAAGCTGAAACATTTTATTGGCTTGTTGGGATCACAAAAAGTGCAATGTGGTAGCGTGGTCGGTGCAGGATGGTAACAGACAATTATTAGTCTGGGCACTTGGTCTACAGTTCAAACAAACAGACTTTACTATTGTTCTTCAAAAACACAAACCAAATAACAAAACACCACCTAACTTCACTTAAAGCACTTACTACACAATAGGTAGTTGTCCATGACTAACCACAGGATGGCCAGGCCGTTGTCCTGTAACAAAACACTTTATAGATTCTAATCAGCACTTAAATCCAGTTTTTCCAATTAAACAGTGTCTCCTGTCTCCTGTCTCCTGTCTCCACTAGTCACTCCTCTGTAGCACCCACACAGTTTGAGATTAAATATGCAGGTTAATCATTTTATCAATCAATTAATACATAATCTTAAACAAGTACATTCAGTTGTTTCCCATTTGCAGGTTGAATGCTTTCCAGCCCTAAAGGCTTCTGGTAAATGTAGTTTTTCCAGCAAACCACTGGAGCCACACTTTAGGTGTTTTGGCCATTCTGAGGCTGATATTTACCTTGCTTGACCTCACCACAGTAAATAAAATGTTTTTTTCTGTTTGTTTTGTTTTAATAAAACATATATTAAAGGTGCTGTGCTAGCTCTGCTGGTTTCAGTTGATCAATGATGTTTCCCTATTTAGAAGCTGCAGCTTCCTCCACAGCACATACTACACCCCATAGCTAACTTATTGCTCACTGTTAGACAGCTTGTTTTCTCCTTACTGGAGAACTGCCATTTTTAATATGGGACTAAACCTGTGCGGAGAACCAAGAATAATAAACAAACAAACAAACAAACAAACAAACAAACAAACAAACAAACAAACAAACAAACAGTCTCCCTGATAGAGTAATTACATGTTCAAAATGTATTAAAGAACCCACACACCGCTCACAAAAGGTGCCCTGTACTGTTTCTAAATCAAAATGTACTGCTAATGTTATGGGCTTATGAATATGTTATTTTATTTTATGGACAATCAAATGCAAGTTGAATATGCAATTTGCTCTATGGCATTTATTTTATTTGTTGAAATGGATCCCATTCAACACACAACCGTATTGCTTGACAATACATTGACAAATGCTGTATTAGGCAACAAGCAGTTTAATTATTTTGATAGGAATATGTCTTCTTCATAGCTACATCTTACCAAAGATAAATAGACAAATACAATGAAAACAAACATCAAAATAGAATGATACCTTAGCATTTGTTAATAGACTAGTCGCATATCCTACTGCAGTGGAACCAGAGGAAGGGCGGATATTTAAAAAGTCAGATAATTGATTGTTTTCAATAGCACTACACAAATCTAACAATTACTATATTCACACAATTATTGTTTTAAGATTCAGCTTTTATTAGGGAGCTCCCCTAAATCCCTTGTTTAGAAAGATACAGTGTATTAATGCTTGTGACAGGGTAGTGTGGGTGTGTGCATTTGCTTCTGAGTGACAGGCTGGAGATCGAGACAGAGGTTGAAGTTGATACATCATGCAGGCGAACATGATTTGTCGACATATCAACACACTGAACAGCTCATGTGACACTACCAGCAATGGCGGCGCACGGAGCACATACAACACAGTGTATGGAAACTTTGGTAGGATCTACAATTTCTGAACTAATCTTCTCTGTTCAATTATAAATGAACTCCGGCTATTTGCCCGGCTGTCGGCGGGTTTGACTTGCTTACTTGCTCTTCGGTATCTAACCCTGGTTTCGGTTCTCTCATTCAGACACACACACACACACAGTGCTGAAAAGATTGATCATGGCAGATAAATGGTCCGAGCGGATATGCTGATATGAGCGGATATCCACGGGTGGATACACAGCGGATTACTGTCATTTTAAGCAATAAGATTGCGTGTGGAAATTGATTATCTGAACACATCTAACAAGTATGTCATTAACATACATCCCCTGCCACAGCTGTCAATTATTAGTAATGACATTTATGTATATCAAGAATCTTAAACAAAAACACATTGGAAATGTGAAAAAACGCCAAGTTATCAAGTGCCCAGCCCTTCAAAGTGGATATATCAAAAACACAAGCCAAGTTTCAAGAAACACTGTGTGTATTTGATGCAAGTCCGATCCACTTTTATTGTGCCTGAAAAACACAAGCCAAGTTAGTAGAAACAATTGGGGCAACCTTGACCCCCATGGGTTTTAAAGTTGTGCTGGTCAAGGCTGCCCCAATGGTTTCTTGAAACTTGGTTTGTGTTTTTGATATCTCCACTTTAATGGCTGGACACTTTTGATAACTTGGTGTTTTTTTCACATTTCCAATGTGTTTTTTGTTTCAGATATCATGAGTAATAACACACACACATTACGGGAATAGCAAAATTATTCAACCTATAGTGAGGCAATGTATTGCCGTTTTGATAGGGTAAATGTAAATGCCTAGTCTGTTGAAAGGGTGTGAATCTGTGTAGCGTAGCAGTTATGTAGTTAGAGTGAAAGTATAACTATTTAGGGTTCAAATCCTGCCTTCCGGCTAGGAGTACTGCATACACACATGGAATATGTCTTTGGAAAGCCCTGAGTTTGTACTTTTAAAAAAGCGGGTAGGTGGCTTTTATGGTGCCTGAGTAATATGTGCGTAACTTTTAGTTGAATGGGGCTTAAGTTTTAAGAGTTAAAGCGAAAGTCATTGCTTGCAAAACACCACCTAGATAGACTTAATATTGTCTTTTTTTTCAAAACTGCTTACTAACTGCAGTGTACTGAGTTTCTATAATTCTGAAAGATAGCTGCCGAGAATTATGTACGAGAGAATAAAGTACTTTCATTTATTTATTTTAACCAGAACTGCTCAGAATGCGGCTCATAGTGCTCTTGTCCCTGACACCCACATCCTTATAGATTGTTGTAGCGTTTCAGGCATTCTAAATTGTGTGAAAAAATACAGTACCTTGGTGTCTCTCCCGCTCTGAAAGTTGCAGATATGCGGGAGCAACTTGGAAAATGCGTGATTCCTGCAATCCCGCTTTTAAATTCAAGCCCTGACACACACACACACACACACACACACACACACAGTTGCACTTGAAAGTTTGTGAACCCTTAGTGTAATTCTAGAAATTTCAAGTTTTTACTATGAAATCCTTGTTTAATCAAAATCAGTCTTTACTTTACTAAAAGAAAGGGTTTATATTTACAAATTCCACGTGTTTTTTAGAGGCATTGATGCATGTAGTAGAATAAAGAAAGGTAAATAAGAATCCGCGCATGTGCAAAAATAAGTGAACCTCAAGTTGCACTAGCTCAATCAAGGAGGTAACTACAATCAGGTGGGTAAATAACTGGGTACCAAGTTAGCTAATCAAAAAGTAGATCTCCAGGACAAAGTTTGGGCGGCGCTCTCCTATATAAAGGTAAAAAACCTGGTCAGTTTGGTCTTACCCGTACAGGTCTGTGTAACACAACCATACCACGATGTAAAGAGACCTCTGAGGACCTCAGGAAGAGAGTTAAAAGTGCTCATCACTCTGGAGATCCACTGTCAGTCCACTGTAAGAGAAATAAGTCCACAAATGGAGAAAATTTAAGACCACAGTGACTCTACCTAGAAGTGTTCCTAAAAATTATCCCACAGAGCAACAAGAAAAATCAAAAGAGGAGGTCAAAAAGAACCCCATCAAAGGATCTGCAGGCCTCCCTTGCTGCAGCTGATGTTAATGTTCATATCTTAACAATAAGACACAAACTGAATGGCAACGGTATTCATGGGAGGGTAGCCAGGAGGAAACCTTTGCTCTCAAAAAAGAACATCGCTGCTCGTCTTAAGTTTGCAAAAGACCACCTGGATGATCCTGTAGACTTCTGGAAGAATGTTCTCTGGACAGTTGAGTCTAAAATTGATCTTTTTGGGCACAACCACAAACACCACATTTGGTGAAAACCTAACATTGCCCACCACCAAAATAAGAGAACGTCAGGCCATCCGTCCGTCAGCTGAAGTGGCGCCAAAAATGGGTATTGCAGCAAGACAACGTTCCTAAGCATTCCAGCAAATCTACCAAAGAATGGATTAAGAGGAAGAAATTTTGTGTTTTGGATTGGCCAAGTCAAAGTCCAGACCTCAACCCAATAGAAATGTTGTGGTAAGACCTGAAGCGGGTTGTTCATGCAAGACAGCCCTCAAATGTGAAGAAGTTACAGCAGTTCTGTAAGGAGGAATGGGCAAAAATTCCTCATGGAAGACTGATTAGTAACTATAGGAAACATTTGGTTGAAGTCATCGCTGCTAAAAGAGGTGTCACACGTTACTGAATCAAAAGGTTCACTTACTGCACACAAGGATTTTTGAGTTTCTGTTACATAAACATGTTTTGTTAAATAAATAATGAAAATCTATCTTATTTTTTGTGTGTGTCTGTTATTCAGGTTATCCTCATCAAAAATTTAGATTTAGATGAAGGATTTATAAGGTTCTTCATCTAAAATATATGAAAAAAAAATATTATATATAGATATAGATACACACACACTGTTGGAAAAGTAACATGTTGCATTTTTCTGCTCTGATGCATTATGAACATCAACAGTTTACTCAAAGCCTCCACTAGTGTTTTCTACTATTATATCAACCTTGACTTGCATAAAGAAGGCAAAACATTAAGTGAAATAGCTTGCATTAAGTTTGCAAAATAAACTGTGCAGGAAACGAACCCAAGACATGCTTCCAATGCAGCTTGAAATACAGATGCCCCAGCTTTCACTTCACAAAGTTTGTCCTTCCAGTTGACAACATTTGCAAGTAGTACAGCAGTAAAGTTACAGTATTTAACAAGTAACGAGACAAATAATTAGTATGTATTATCATGATTTTATTGAAAGCTTTCATCTAATTTTGCAAACTATCATAATAAACTTGATCCGTTCATTTAGTATATTGTACAGTGCTCGAGTCCTGGTGGAACCTTTTTGAAAATAAATAGAAATCTTTTCCAGCAAACGATGTTCAAATTTGCCCACACACATGTGAAAATGTATCAAAGAATATCGCCGTCGCCTCGTTCTGGATGTTGAGACAGCAAACTTGCATTGTCCGAGTGTGGTCACGGACACACGTCAACCTCTCTACGTGCTCATTGGAAAAGTCAATAATAGTGGGTGGGCAATAAGAACATAAGAACATAAGAAAGTTTACAAACGAGAGGAGGCCATTCGGCCCATCTTGCTCGTTTGGTTGTTAGTAGCTTATTGATCCCAAAATCTCATCAAGCAGCTTCTTGAAGGATCCCAGGGTGTCAGCTTCAACAACATTACTGGGGAGTTGATTCCAGAACCTCACAATTCTCTGTGTAAAAAAGTGTCTCCTATTTTCTGTTCTGAATGCCCCTTTTTCTAAACTCCATTTGTGACCCCTGGTCCTTGTTTCTTTTTTCAGGCTGAAAAAGTCCCTTGGGTCAACACTGTCAATACCTTTTAGAATTTTGAATGCTTGAATTAGGTCGCCACGTAGTCTTCTTTGTTCAAGACTGAACAGATTCAATTCTTTTAGCCTGTCTGCATATGACATGCCTTTTAAGCCCGGAATAATTCTGGTCGCTCTTCTTTGCACTCTTTCTAGAGCAGCAATATCTTTTTTATAGCGAGGTGACCAGAACTGCACACAATATTCAAGATGAGGTCTTACAAGTGCATTGTACAGTTTTAACATTACTTCCCTTGATTTAAATTCAACACTTTTCACAATGTATCCAAGCATCTTGTTAGCCTTTTTTATAGCTTCCCCACATTGCCTAGATGAAGACATTTCTGAATCAACAAAAACTCCTAGGTCTTTTTCATAGATTCCTTCTCCAATTTCAATATCTCCCATATGATATTTATAATGTACATTTTTATTTCCTGCGTGCAGTACCTTACACTTTTCTCTATTAAATGTCATTTGCCATGTGTCTGCCCAGTTCTGAATCTTGTCTAGATCATTTTGAATGACCTTTGCTGCTGCAACAGTGTTTGCCACTCCTCCTACTTTTGTGTCGTCTGCAAATTTAACAAGTTTGCTTACTATACCAGAATCTAAATCATTAATGTAGATTAGGAATAGCAGAGGACCTAATACTGATCCCTGTGGTACACCGCTGGTTACCACACTCCATTCTGAGGTTTTTCCTCTAATCAGTACTTTCTGTTTTCTACATGTTAACCACTCCCTAATCCATGTACATGCGTTTCCTTGAATCCCAACTGCGTTCAGTTTGAGAATTAATCTTTTGTGCGGGACTTTGTCAAAAGCTTTCTGGAAATCTAAATAAACCATGTCATATGCTTTGCAATTATCCATTATCGATGTTGCATCCTCAAAA